>NW_025134721.1:0-1175 GCF_004010195.1 Chiloscyllium plagiosum
ACAAAAATAATAATGTTGGAGCTAAACAACAATGACCTTGATTAAATATAAATCGTGTGATAATTCGCAGGAAGTTGAAGGGAGAATCAGTGAAGACTAACAATAAATCAAATGATTCAATATAATTCAACAGTTATTCATTTACCTAAATGAAACTTAAACTGCATTGCAAAGGTCATAAATTGGAAATAATGTATTTTTGATACCCAGAAATTTCAAGTTCTTGTTTCTGGTCTACAGCATCTACAGATCTTTCCGTTTTTATTTATAATTAATGTTAGAATTCTAAAAAAGAAAACTGTTTCAGTGCTTTCAAAGTAGCTTACTTTGATGTTGATTAAATATTCATTAAGATCAGTAAATAGGATTAAAACAAGGTAACTAGGTTGATAGAAAACTAATGGTCATTATCAAACAGAATTATATTTTCATTCAAAAATGCAGGCGATTCAAGAATTCTCTCTTCTTTCCATTGTATTTCTTGGAGAGAAAGGTAATTTATAATTTGTCAAATTTTAACAGCAATCAGTGGTTAGATGTTTGGGACAGAATTAGACAGAACGTGAATAGATAATGAATGTGATTATCCTTTTTAGTGAAAGGTACAATCCATGACATTTGGTAGGAAGAAGAAATGTGACACACTTGTAAAATATTGTACATTGACAAATAATTTGGGATAAAAGCTTTAACATTTCTGTATCTTCAAAACACTTTTTCATACATTGAACTAAAAATTTAAAAACAATGTGCATGAATTGGGAAAGAAGAAAAAGTACTAAAGATGACAGATCAGGTAAAAGCAAATTCCCTTTTCCCAAACATGTGGTATTTAATTAAATCATTGGAAATTTAATGGATTTTTAGCAAGAACTACAATAAATGTGAACAATCAAGTGAAATATAATCAAATCAATCTAACTAAGTTTCCACCCATGAAATTAAATTTCGCTATGTTTGGGAGATTGTAGAGTGCAATGTGTTTTTGAGTCAATTGATGTACTAAGCCATAATTCCACATCTCCAGCTGGATATATTGGAGTTAAACCTGTTCGTTATTCGCAAGCAAATGGTTTAAAATAGCTGAAAACAAATTTAAGAATAATGAGAAAATGTGTATTACAATGTGACTGTACGATATATTGGCGAGAACTGAAATATTGTTGTGAAAATTC
>NW_025134722.1:0-1175 GCF_004010195.1 Chiloscyllium plagiosum
GGCAGTGGGAAAAGAGAGGATTGGGAAGCTTACAAAGACCACTAGAGGGCAACAACAAAAGAAATAAGGAGGGAGAAGATTAAATATGATGGTAAGCTAGCCAGTAGTGTAAAGGAGGACTGTGAGAGTTTATATATATATATAAAGGGCAAAAGAGAGGCAAACGTGGACATTGGGCAGCTTTTTTTTAGATTAAATTCGATTCCCTACAGTGTGGAAACAGGCCCTTCGGCCCAACAAGTCCACACCAACCCTCCAAAGAGCAACCCACCCAGACCCATTCCCCTACATTTACCCCTGACTAACGCACTTAACACTACGGGCAATTTAGCATGGCCAATTCACCTGACCTGCACATCTTTGGATTTTGGGAGGAAACCAGAGCTCCCGGAGGAAACCCACGCAGACACGGGGAGAACATGCAAACTCCACACAGTCAGTCGCTCGAGGCTGGAATTGAATTTTGGACCCTGGTGCTGTGAGGCAGCAGTGCTAACCACTGAGCCATCGTACCGCCCATAAGAAGATTTCCGTTTAGGGAACATTTTCCTGACACCATTAAAAACGCGCACCTTCGCAGCCAAGAAAGAGGTTGGAGCTAGAACAACAATTACTATGTCCCTGGGTGGTTTCGAATCACCAACCTTTCGGTTAGCAGCCGAACGCGCTGACCAATTGCGCCACAGAGACAGGCTGGACAATGACGCTGGAGAGATAATAGTGGGGAACAAGGAAATGGCTGAGAAACTGAATACTTACTTTGAGTCAGTCTTCCCAAAAATTCAAGAGAGTGAGGGGGCAGAGTTGAGTATGATGGCCATCACTAAGGAGAAGGTGCTATAAAAACTGAATGACCTGAAGGTGTATAAATCATCTGGACGAGATGGACTACACCCCAGAGTTCTAAGCTGAAGAGATAGTGGTGGTGTTATTGGTAATCTTTCAGGAATCGTTAGAATCAGTGAGGGTCCTAGAGGGTTGGAAAATCGCTAACATGACATCCTTGTTTAAAAAGTGGTAAGGCAAAAGATGGAAAAATTACAGACCAATTAGCTTAACCTCAGCTGTGGGTAAGATCCTGGAACCCATTGTGAAGGATGAGATTTCTGAATACTTGGAAGTGTATAGTAAAAAAGGGCAAAGTCAGCAGGGTTTCATCAAGGGGAGTTCATGCC
>NW_025134723.1:0-1175 GCF_004010195.1 Chiloscyllium plagiosum
CCATCCACACATCAAAAAACATCTTCTATCATGAAGTGCTATAATTGGGTTCATAATGCGGCCAAGTCATATTTAATGGAACACTTGAAATACGATCAAAACGTTAATGCCAGTGGAGCAGCAGCTGTATTATTCTATTTTCTTGTCCGATAATTGCGATGAATTGAAACAGCAGAAACATTAATTATCTCCCTTGAGCACGGGTGTAATGTATAAAAAACATATCTTCTATGTAGTGCGCTACATGTTCAGGATACCTCTGATAGAAATGCACGCACCACCGAAACACCTATTGTTTTCCATTTATTATCCAGTCCTTGCAGCTATTGGGATTCCAGGTAATGTATGTCTATTATGATGCATCCATAGTTGCATGAATCATTGATTAGCTGAAGTATCGCTTCCATTTGGAAGAAGCATGTCTCCAAGATACAAATTTTCTTTCTCCTCTGTCATGGAACATGTCACATTTAAATACGTTAATTCTCCTATTCAACTCGATATTTTAAAGCATTTTTGTCGTCCGTTCTTACGAAATTTGCATAATTTAACTCCGTCAATCCTAGAAATGCCACACTTTTACCAGGATTTTCATTTCCATGACGTAATGGCCACCTTTATTAGCATTACATTGATTTACTCAGTGATTTTTAGTATTCCATCTGCAAAGCAGTATCTGCTTCTATTTTAATGCGAAAATTGCTACTTTCTGTGATTTCGTATTTTCGCATTAAAATGCAAATACAATATTGTTAATAAAATGTTGCCATCCCATTCCTGCCATGTTGTTGCTGTTAATATATAATCTTTTCGTGGAATTGATAATAAGATGCTTGATTACACAGGCAGTTATGATAGTGTATGGTGATACACTTAAACATCGTGAATTTTGATGTCGTTAGCAAGGATATAATGGAAGCTACACTCAAACCACTTTCACTGAAGATACAGTATCACATTTTTTCGATACGCATAGACTTATGTTTTGCACTATTTATAATACGAAATTGAGTAATTCGCTGATAATAAAAACCTTGTTTTGAAATAATTTATTCCATCTCTAATGGCATAAGGTATTTTATCCAGCAGGTTTAGTAAATACCAAGTGTTTGCCCGATATATAAGCATTGCAAAAATGCTCTGTATAGGCGTCCACCTCGAGGAGCACAATGTCT
>NW_025134724.1:0-1175 GCF_004010195.1 Chiloscyllium plagiosum
CTATCTATCTATCTATCCATCCATTCATCCATCCTACACTCACTCACACTTTGTTTCCTCTCTATTTGTACTCTTTGTGAATGCTTGAATCACACGTTAATCACAAAGGACCATAATTTATAGAAGTGTAAATACGCAAGTGAACCAATCAAAATGTCTCTGCCATTTGATTTTGACTGGTATGCTTTACACAATCCTTTTCCTGCCTTCTCCCCGTAATCCTTGATTCCCTGACTAATCCAGAAACTATCTATCTCTGCCTTCAATGCACAACATGTCTTGGCCTCCGCAGCCCTCTGTTGCGAGAAACTTTTCGGATTAATCTCCCACTTGCTGAATAAATTCTTCATCGCAGTTCGAAAGGGATGTTCTTTCGTTCTGTAACTGTGACCTTGAGTCCTAATCTCTCGTACTAATTGAAACACATTCTCCACCTCCACCCAATCCAAGCATTTCAGAATTCTGAAAGTTTCAATCATATGCCTCCTCATCTTTCCAACTCTATTACATACTGACTCATAAGTACGGGGCCTAACATTTCTAGCAATATTCCAAAGTTCTAAAGATAAGGCACTGAATGGGCCATTACACAGTGCTTGTCTGCTTCTGTATTCCAGCCATCTTCAATCGAATACCAACATTGAATTTGTCTTTTTAACCTCCAATTGAGACTTCATGTGAACCTTAAAAGACTCCTGAGCAAGCACTCCAAGGTCCCTTTGTCCTTCACATTTCCAAAGTTTTGACCCGTTTGGAAAGTCGTCTGTGCCTGTATTCTTCTACCAAAGGGCATAATTTTACACTTTTAAGTACTGTATTCCACCAGCAAGGTGTCTGCCCATTCGCCTAGCATGTCCGCGTCCTTCCACAGATTCTGCATTTCCTCAGCGCTACATGCCCCTCCATGTAGCCTTCTGTCATGTGCGAACTCACCAGCACTTCCTTGAGTTTGTTCGTCTCGAATGGTTACTTTTGAAATAAACAGTTGGAGTCCCACTATTGGCCCCTGCAGAAATCTGGTAGTCACCGGCTTCCATTGTGAAAAAGACCACTTTGTCCTTCCTCTTTGCAATTTGCTCGTCACTCTTTCCTCAATTCTTTCTAGCCATTGTCTCTAACATCACTGGCTCTCATCTTATTTTGCCTCCAACTATATTGTACACTGTCAAAGACGA
>NW_025134725.1:0-1175 GCF_004010195.1 Chiloscyllium plagiosum
TACAGATAGCTGAGAGCTCCTTACAAGTTTGTTTCTCATTTTCCCTCTGACTATTCAGAGGTCTATAATACAATCCCAATAAGGTGATCATCCCTTTCTTATTTCTCAGTTCCACCCAAATAACTTCCCTGGATTTCCGGGAATATCCTCCCTCAGCACAGCTGTAATGCTATCCCTTATCAAAAATACCACTCCCCCTCCTCTCTTGCCTCCCTTTCTATCCTTCCGGTAGCATTTGTATTCTGGAACATTAAGCTTGCAGTCCTGCCAATCCCTGAGCCATGTTTCCGTAATGATATCCCAGTCCCATGTTCCTAACCAAGCCCTGAGTTCATCTGCCTTCCCTGTTAGGGCTCTTACATTGAAATAAACACAGTTTAATTTATTAGTCCTACCTTGTTCCTGCCTGCCCTGACTGTTTGACTCACTTCTGTTCTCAGCTGTACCCGTCTCAAATCGATCTCTTTTCTCACTACCTCCCTGGGTCCCACTCCCCAACCTTACTCGTTTAAATCCTCCCAAAGCAGTTCTAACAAATTTCCCTGCCAGTATATTAGTCCCCTTACAATTTCAGTGCCATCTGTCCTTCTCATAACGGTCACTTCTACCCCAAAAGAGATTCCAATGATCCAAAAATGTGAATCCTTCTCCCATACACCAGCTCCTCAGCCATGCATTCATCTGCTCTATCCTCCTATTCCTGCCATCACTAGATCATAGCACTGGGAGTAATCCATATATTATTACCCTTGAGGACCTCCTTTTTAAATTTCTGCCTAACTCTCTGTAATCTCCCTTCAGAATCTCGACCTTTTCCCTTCCTAGGTCATTGGTTCCAATGTGGACAATGACCTCCTGCTGGCCCCTCTCCCCCGTGAGAACATTCTGCACTCTCTCTGAGACATCCTTGATCCCTGCACCAGGGAAACAACACACCATTCTGCTTTTTCTCTGCTGGCCACAGAAATGTCTGTCTGTACCTCAGACTACAGAATCCCTTAACACAATTGATCTCTTAGAAGCCAACATACCCCTCCTTGTATTAGAGCCAGTCTCAACACCAGAAACTTGTCTGTTCATGCTACGTTCCCCTGAGAATCCATCACCTGAGAATCCATCACCCCCTACATTTTCCAAAACACCATATCTGTTTGAAATGGGTATATCCACAAAAG
>NW_025134726.1:0-1175 GCF_004010195.1 Chiloscyllium plagiosum
CACGAGGGGAAGTGAGTCCTGGAGCAGCGCGAGCGGAAGTGAATCCCGGAATAGCATGAGGGGAAGTGCGTCATGGAGCAGTGCAAGGGGAAGTGAGTCCCGAAGCAGTGCGAGGGGAAGTGAATCCCGGAACAGCGCGAGGGGAAGTGAGTCATGGAGCAGCGCGAGGGGAAGTGAGTCCCGATGCAGCGCGAGGGGAAGTGAGTCCTGGAACAGCGCGAGGGGAAGTGAGTCATGGAGCAGCGCGAGGGGAAGTGAGTCATGGAGCAGCGCGAGGGGAAGTGAGTCCCGATGCAGCGCGAGGGGAAGTGAGTCCCGGAGCAGCGCGAGGGGAAGCAAGTCCTGGAGCAGCAATTCCCCTCACACTGTTCCGGGACTCACTTTCCCTCACGATGTTCCAGGATTCACTTCCCCTCACCCTGTTCCATGATTCACTTCCCCTCACGCTGTGCCGGGACTCACTTCCCCTCGCACTGTTCCGGGACTCACTTCCCCTCACACTGTTCCGGGACTCACTTCCGGGACTCACTTCCCCTCACACTGTTCCGGGACTCACTTTCCCTCGTGCTGCACCGGGACTCACTTCCCCTCACGATGTTCCGGGACTCACTTCCCCTCACACTGCTCCATGACTCACCTCCCCTCACGCTGCACCAGGACTCACTTCCCCTCGCGCTGTTCCGGGATTCACTTCCCCTCACGATGTTCCGGGATTCACTTCCCCTCACCCTGTTCCATGATTCACTTCCCCTCGCGCTGTTCCGGGACTCCCTTCCGCTCACGCTGTTCTGGGACTCACTTACCCTCACGCTATTCCGGGATTCACCTCCCCTCACGCTGCACCAGGACTCACTTCCCCTCGCGCTGTTCGAGGACTCACTTCCCCTCACGCTGTTCCCGGACTCACTTCCCCTCGCGCTGTTCCAGGACTCACTTCCCCTCACGCTGTTCCGGGACTCACTTCCCCTCGCGCTGCACCGGGACTCACTTCCCCTCGCGCTGTTCCGGGACTCACTTCCTCTCGCGCTGGTCCGGGACTCACTTCCCCTCGCGCTGCTCCATGACTCACTTCCCCTCACGCTGCTCCGGGACTCACTTCCACTCGCGTTGCTCCAGGACTCACTTCCCCTCACGCTGTTCAGGGACTCACTTCCCCTCGCACTGCGCCGGGACTC
>NW_025134727.1:0-1175 GCF_004010195.1 Chiloscyllium plagiosum
TCCCCCACTGCAGGGCAAATATCTTGTCTATTTTCCGTATCCATGCCCAGCCTGATTTTAAAAATCTCTTTCAGGTCACCATTCAGCCTCCGACGCTCCAGGGAAAACAGCCTATCCAACCCTGGCAACATGCTATAATTCTTTTCTGATCTCTTTAAAGTTTAAGAACATCCATCTGATAGGAAGGAGAACAGAATGATATGGAATATTGATTCAGCAACTTTTGTAAAGTCCTGTACAGCCGCAATATGACCTTCCAACCCCTATACTCAATGCTCTGACCAGTAAAGACAAGCAGACCAACTGCTGCCTTCACTATCCTATCGACTTGCTACTCTACTGTCAATGAACTATGAACCTGCACTCCAAGGACTTTTTATTTTGCAGCACTCCCCAGGAACTTGCTATTAACTGTATAAATCCTGCTAAAGTTTGCTTTTCCAAAATGCAGCAGCTCGCATTTTTCTAAACTGATTTCCTCAGTCCATTCACCCATCTGATTCAGATCCTCTTGTACTCTGAGGTAATCTTTTCACTGTCTACTACACCTCCCATTTTGGTGTCACCTGCAAACGTACTTACAATACCTCATGTTCACATCCAAATCATGGATATAAATGGCGAAAAGTTGTGGATCCAGCACCGATACTTGTGACACTCCACTGGTCACAGGACTCCAGCCTGAAAAGCACCCTCTGCCTTCTACCTTCGGGCCAGTTCTGTACTCCATGCGATCTAACCTTGCTGACCAGTCTCCCATGAGGAACCTTGTCAAACACGTTACTGAAGTCCATGTAGACCATATCCTTCCTCTGACCTCAGCAATCCTCTTTGTTACTTCTTCAAAAAAACTGAGTCAAATTCATGAGATATGATTTCCCATGCACAAAGCTGTTATCAGTATCCAGGATTTAACTCTGTACATTGGGGTCTGCATTGCCCAGTTATCGGTGTTAATATTCTGGATGAAGTTCAAGTACACCAGCATTTTGTTAGTGACTGTGTATTGTCAGTGACTGTGTATTGAGTCTTGTTAATGTCACCAATACAGGTGAGTTCCTTTTGAAAGGCAGTGCCTGGATCCTTGCCCACCTGGAAATAATGTAAGTGTCCTTACCTCTGGACTAGGAGGATCAGGCTCGGAGTTGTGTAAAAGCATCTTTGAAGAGGCTGAT
>NW_025134728.1:0-1175 GCF_004010195.1 Chiloscyllium plagiosum
TCTCCACGGGTGTTGTCAGGCCGCTGAATTTGTATGTCAATTCCTGTTGTTGATTCAGATTTCCAGGATTCGCACTTATTTGTTTTACACTAGTCTGAATCGTGTTTGTGACAAATCTCCATCAATTGCCAGCACCATACAACATTCCCTGCTTTGGGAAGGCTGTCAACAAGATAACCGGTCAGAGGAAATCTCCCATTGCCACAGCAGTCAGAGTACTGAATCCTTACCACTAGACTTCCAGGGAAATTGAAATATGGTGCTGTATGTTTCCATAACGAATCCCCTTTTATTTTTTCATTTGTGATCATTTTAGCTGCACATCAATATCGTTCTTTCTTCCATTCCTTTCAGCGTGGAAAAGGCCTTTCCGCCGATCTGCAGTGCGGGAGACCGGATATTCATCTCCTCTGGTCCCAGTTTCCAGCATGAGGCACTTAACCTTGCATGTTCTGATGTTTCCAGGGTAAATTTTAATGAGATACTCCCCGTGTTCTTAAATGACGCAATCATAGGACTGAACTTTGACGTGGTCACACTGTATGGTAATCCCCCTGAGGAAATCATCCTCATTTTTATCCACACAGGTGGACAGATAGACAAATCCCCCGAGAGCAGGAGAGATGTCAGGATGAGACCAGTTTAACGTGCTTCACATCTGCCAGGTTCTCTGACCACTTAACCGCGGCATGTCAAAGATTTCTGACATAAAATGCATTTCAGCTGAACAAGTGTGCACCAGTAGAACACAAGTCCCTGACTGTTCTCGTCTCATTTTCCAACAGTTGGCTCACAGCTTCAAACGCAGTTGGTGGTAGAAGTGTACACATCAATGCGTCTCAAATTTCTCTGGAAATTTCTGCTTGCTGCACCCTGACAGGCAGTGGGTTGCAGATTTGCCCGTTTTTGTTTTTAAGCTGACTCTTCCAGTCGAAGTTAGGGAGCCATTTCCCTTCGCAATTATTGGTAGTTCTCCATCGCCATCAGTAGGATTCGAGGTTGCATGGTTAAAGTCATATGAATTTCAATTCCATTGCCTTAACCACTCATCCAGGACGACAGGACGACACTGTGCAGTTCACTTCCCAGGTCTCCTTCCTTGTGGAGCTGAGGAAGAGTAAATCATTATTGGGTTTGTTTGCATCCAATCATTTCACAGCTTCCAAACGTGTAAA
>NW_025134729.1:0-1175 GCF_004010195.1 Chiloscyllium plagiosum
AGATGAATGTTTTTAAACCAGACTGCACCATGGTCCAAATGGGCTTTCCCATTCTGCAAAACTTGAAGACGAGTAGAAAGCAATCTGCAGTGAAACTGATCAGAAATGAAAGGGAAAAGCCATTTCATTGAGAATAAGTGCAAGAGTGTCTGTCTTCATTCAGTGTCATCTCGTAGTTAGGATTCGGAACTAGAACTGCCATGGCATTAGTTCTATTTTCGGACAGGGAATGAATGTTTTATTGTGCAAGTATATCGTGGTACCAGTATTTCTGACCACTGGTCCGAACCTGGTAATGCTTGGTTTTGTGCCAGGTTATCAACAATCAAAAAGATGCAGGTTTTGGAAAGCTGAACTAAAAACGAGATTTGATAGAGAAACCCGCTACACCTGGCAACATCTGTGGAGAGAAGCAGATTTTTTTTTAGATGGACAGGAAACAAGTTAGTTATAGATTTCTAGATTATACTGTTGGGAAAATGATAATCTTACCTGTCGAATTAGTATATTTATCAAAATCACTCTTGAGCTCACGAACGTCGATTTTACAATCTTAAAAGGACTTAATCAGCTGTCATGCTACTTTCATTTTCCTGAGCTGGTAGAAGGCTGTGTTTAATGGCTACATTTCCTTTTGCTTTCTGTTATTTAGCAATCACGCCGAATGGAGAATTGTTTCTTTCAGTGTCTGCCTCAATATGTGTCTTTATTTTTTCTATATCCTCCTGGGCCTTTATCACATTCTTCGATTCTCTGGCTGTCCCTATCCCTCATTTCCCATTTCTGCTCTTGAAAAGCCTGACATTCAGAGACAGTTTGATATTCGAACTGCTGAGACGCTTTCTGACTCCTGGCTGGCATCGGTCGAAGTAGCCTCACATTCTCTGGATAATGCGCCTGTCACTGAGACCTGAGGCAAGGAGACATTTCATCCTCAAAATCTAAAGACCCTTTCGATGTTAAAGTTGAATTCCTGATCCAACAGGAAAAGAAAACATGATAGCTGAAGAAGAACAAGGATGTATTTACTGTTGGTGTACAACGAATGAATGGTGACAGCAGAGAATGAGGATGATCATGTCGTGGTGTCAGTGCCATTACAACAACATTCCACGGGAATGCTGCAGTGTCTCCTGCCTCACCAATTAATTTCCACGAAACTGGGAATGATGGAA
>NW_025134730.1:0-1175 GCF_004010195.1 Chiloscyllium plagiosum
TAGCTGTAGTTTTGCTAGATAGGGGTATTCATTCGTCGACGAGCGACGTTAAAATCTCGAAAATGACATGATCCATTGCGTATGGTGAGTGCAGAAAAGTATAGAAAATCGACACGCCCCCATTCACTGTTGAAGCTGCAATTTGTCCAGGTTAATAGGAAGCCATCTTTGACGTCAAATGAAAGATCAAAGCCAACTGTTAAGCCTCCGTAGCGCATGCCTGGGCAGCGGCAAATCGAGCATTGGCATGGGATTTCATAAACAAGGAAGGACATTCGTTTGAACCAGAGCTAACTCAAACAGGATATTGGAAAATTCTGTCCTATCTTCTCTAGCAACTGCACGAATTTAGCTTTATATAATTGATCGAAGACTTCGGTGATAAAAATAACTAAACCTCCTTGCGACCATCTGGACGGGAATCAGATTCCAACCCAAGGTCGGGTACTCTAATAAGACCCCCAACTGGGATGGCCTCTGATTTCATAAAATTAAGAAAGATCCAAATAAAGTAATCATTCGTATTAAACGTGACACAGATACCATTGGGTTAGTTAGAAAGAGAGGAACGATATCTGCTTAAAGAGTGATCTTATGCCTTCCTGATCCTACCTCCATGGCAGTGATATTGGCGTCCCTCCAGATGGCTTCTGCCAACGGCTCAATCATTAATGCAAATGGTAACGGTGAAAGGGGGGTAACTTTGTTGGCTGCCGCTGTCAATAATAAAATTAGTGAAATTCACTAATTACCATTAATGAAATCCGCTGCTTTCGGGTCACTATATAACAGCTGGCAAAGACCCCTCCAAGACCAAACCATTCAAGGTCATAAAAGATGCACATCTACTCCATCCAGTCAAATGTTTTCTCTGCATCCAGGGAGAATCCCGAATCTGGAATCAAAACTTGCTGGCACACTGAAACCAAATTTAGCACTCTTCTAATATTACCAGAGGACCTACGGCCCCTAATAAAAAAATGGCCCTCTTCCACAACTACGGGCAAGATCTTTTCCAACTTCAAAGCCGGCATTTTCGACAAAATTTTAAAGTCCATATGTAAGAATGATATAGGCTTATACAAAGTGCAATCCTCTGGGACTTTTTCTCTCTTGAGAATAAGAGAAATGTTTCCTTCTCGGAGAGAGGATGGGAGGCAGTCCTGACTGTATGA
>NW_025134731.1:0-1175 GCF_004010195.1 Chiloscyllium plagiosum
CCCATGGGAGACTGATTAGCAAGGTTACATCTCTTGGAATAAAAGGAGAACATTTGGATACAGAACTGGCTCAAAGATAAAAGACAAAGGGTGGTGGTGGAGGATTGTTTTTCAGACTGGAGGCCCGTGACCAGTGGAGTGCCACATGGATCGGTGCTGGTTCCTCTACTTTTTGTCATTTACGTAAATGATTTGAATGCCAGCATTAGAGGTACAGTTAGTAAGCTTGCAGATGACGCCAAAATTGGAGGTGTAGTGGACAGCGAAGAGGGTTACCTCAGATTACAACAGGATCTGGACCAGATGGGCCAATGGGCTAGAAGTGGCAGATGGAGTTTAATTCAGATAAATGCGAGGTGCTGCATTTTGGGAAAGCAAGTTTTAGCAGGATGTATACACTTAATAGTCAGGTCCTAGGGAGTGTTGCTCCACAAAGAGACCTTGGAGTGCAGGTTCATAGCTCCTTGAAAGTGGAGTCGCAGGTAGATAGGATAGTGAAGAAGGCGTTTGGTATGCTTTCCTTTATTGGTCAGAGTATTGAGTACAGGAGTTGGTATGTCATGTTGTGGCTGTACAGGACATTGGTTAGGCCACTGTTGGAATATTTGTGTGTAATTCTGGTCTCCTTCGTAATGGAAAGATGTTGTGAAACCTGAAAGGGTTTCAGAAAAGATTTACAAGGATGTTGCCAGGGTTGGAGGATTTGAGCTATAGGGCGAGGCTGAACAAGCTGGGACTATTTTCCATGGAGCATCGGAGGCTGAGGGGTGATCTTATAGAGGTTTACAAAATTATGAGGGGCATGGATATGATAAATAGGCAAAATCTTTTCCCTGGGGTCGGGGAGTCCAGAATTAGAGGGCATAGGTTTATGGTGAGAGGGAAAAGCTACAAAAGAGACCTAAGGGGCAACGTTTTCATGCAGAGGGTGGTCCATGTATGGAATGAGCTGCATAGGGTGTGGAGGAGGCTGGTACAATTGCAACATTTAAGAGGCATTTCGATGGGTTTAGGATGTAGGTTTGCTCGCTGAGCTGTAGGTTTGATATCCAGACGTTTCATTACCTGGCTTGGTAACATCATCAATGGCGATCTGCAAGTGAAGCGATGCTGTTGTCTCCTGCTTTCTACTTATATCTTTCTCCTGGATGGGGTTCCTGGGGTGTGTGGTGATG
>NW_025134732.1:0-1175 GCF_004010195.1 Chiloscyllium plagiosum
GGGAGAGAGAGAGTGACACGCTGACTGCGAGAGAGTGAGAGAGCGACACGCTGACTGCGGGAGAGGGAGAGGGGGACACGCTGACTGCGAGAGAGGGAGAGAGCGACACGCTGACTGTGAGAGAGGGAGAGAGTGACACGCTGACTTCGAGAGAGAGAGAGATCGACACGCTGACTGCGAGAGAGGGAGAGCGACACGCTGACTGCTAGAGAGGGAGAGAGTGACACGCTGACTGCGAGAGAGGGAGAGAGCGACACCTTGACTGCGAGAGAGGGAGAGAGTGACACGCTGACTGCGAGGTAGGGAGAGTGGGACACGCTGACTGCGAGAGAGGGAGAGAGCGACAGGCTGACTGTGAGAGAGGGAGAGAGTGAGAGCGACAGGCTGACTGTGAGAGAGGGAGAGAGTGACTCGCTGACTGCGAGAGAGGGAGAGAGCGACACGTTGACTGTGCGAGCGGGAGAGAGAGACACGCTGACTGCGAGAGAGGGAGAGAGCGACACGCTGACTGCGAGAGAGGGAGAGAGCGACACGCTGACTGCGAGAGAGGGAGAGAGCGACACGCTGACTGCGAGAGAGGGAGAGAGCGACACGTTGACTGTGCGAGAGGGAGAGAGAGACACGCTGACTGCGAGAGAGGGAGAGAGCGACACGCTGACTGCGAGAGAGGGAGAGAGCGACACGCTGACTGCGAGAGAGGGAGAGAGCGACACGTTGACTGTGCGAGAGGGAGAGAGAGACACGCTGACTGCGAGAGAGGGAGAGAGCGACACGCTGACTGCGAGAGAGGGAGAGAGCGACATGCTGCCTGTGAGAGAGGGAGAGAGTGACACGCTGACTGCGAGAGAGTGAGAGAGCGACACGCTGACTGCGAGAGAGGGAGAGAGCGACACGCTGACTGCGAGAGAGGGAGAGAGCTTCACGTTGACTGCGAGAGAGGGAGAGAGCGACACGTTGACTGTGAGAGAGGGAGAGAGTGACACGCTGACTGCGAGAGAGTGAGAGAGCGACACGCTGACTGGGAGAGAGGGAGATAGCGACACGCTGACTGCGAGACCGGGAGAGAGCGACACGCTGACTGCGAGAGAGGGGGAGAGCGACACGTTGACTGTGAGAGAGGGAGAGAGGGACACGCTGACTGCGAGAGAGGGAGAGAGAGTCACGCTGACTGCGAG
>NW_025134733.1:0-1175 GCF_004010195.1 Chiloscyllium plagiosum
GCTGTACATCTCTGTGACTCTATGACTCTATCTCCAAACTCCACTACTCCTGTTTCATTGAGTGTCACTTTATATCTGCACATTAAGCATGTGTATATTGTTGATTTGTGGGATGTGGATTTCACTGCCTGGGCCAGCATTTGTTGCTTATTCCTACCCCTTGAGAAGGTGCTGATGAGCTGTCTTCTTCAATTGTGGCAATCCTTTGAGTTTATTGGATGCACAGTGCTGTTAGGGAATGCGTTCCAGGATTTCGGCCCAGCAACTGTGAAAGAACAGTAATGTAATAACTAAGGATGGCAAATAGTTTGGTGACGAACTTTCAAACGGTCGTGTTTCCATGCATCTCCAGCCTTTGGCTTCTAGATGGTAGTGATTGTGGCTTTAGAACGTGTTGTCTCAGGAGCCTTTGTGAAGTTGCAGCACACCTTGTGGATGGTTTACACTGCTAATACTGTGTATCAGTGCTAGAAGGAGTGGGCTTTTGTGGATGTTGGCAGTCAAGTGGGCTACTTTGTCCTGGGTGGTGTCAACCTTCTTGAGCATTGACAGAGCTGCACCCATCCAGGCCTCTGGGGAGTACAGTACTGTTGGCTTGTGGAGTCAGGAAATGAGTTATTCACTGCAGGGTTCTTAGCCTGTACTTGTAACCACAGTACTTTTTTAGCTACTCCAGTTCAGTTTCAGGTCAGTGGTAATCTAAAGGATGTTTATGGTGGGCATTCAGTGATGGTAATGCCATTGAATGTCAAGAGGTAACGGTTAATTTTCCTCTTGTTGGAGATGGACATTGCCTGACACTTATCTGGTGCCTTTATTACTTTCCAATTTTCAATCCAAGCCTGGAGGTTGCCCAGGTCTTGTTTCATTTAGAAATGGACTGCTTCCCTATCTGAGGAGTTGGAACTGGCATGGAACTTTACATAACTGTCAGTGAACTTCCTGACTATTGATCATATGCTTAAGGGAAGGACATTAATGAAGCAGTTGAAGATGCTTGGGCCCAGGTCTCTAGGTAAAAACAATGACTGCAGATGCTGGAAACCAGATTCTGGATCAGTGGTGCTGGAAGAGCACAGCAATTCAGGCAGCATCCGAAAAGCTTCGAAATCAAAGCCACAGAAACAAATGCTGAGATATCTTGGAGCTGAGATGACTCATAACCATAACCATTT
>NW_025134734.1:0-1175 GCF_004010195.1 Chiloscyllium plagiosum
AGTGTGTGTCCCGCCCTCGCTGTGTGTGTGTGTGTGTCCCTCTCTCACTGTGTGCGCGTCCCTCTTGCTGTGTGTGTGTGAGAGTGTGTGTCCCTCCCTCGCTGTGTGTGTGTCCCTCCCTCGCTGTGAGTGTGTGTCCCTCCCTCGCTGTGTGTGTGTGCCCCTCCCTCGCTGTGAGTGTGTGTCCCTCCCTCGCTGTGTGTGTGTGTGCGCGCGCGTGTCCCTCCCTCGGGGTGTGTGTGTGTGCGCGCGTGTCCCTCCCTCGGGGTGTGTGTGTGTGCGCGTGTCCCTCCCTCGGTGTGTGTGTGTGTGTCCCTCCCTCGCTGTGTGTGTGTGTCCCTCCCTCTGTCTGTGTGTGTGTGCGAGTGTCCCTCCCTCGCTGTGTGTGTGCGTGTCCCTCCCTCGCTGTGTGTGTATGTGTCCCTCCCTCGCTGTGTGTGTGTGTGCGCGCGCGTGTCCCTCCCTCGGGGTGTGTGTGTGTGCGCGCGTGTCCCTCCCTCGGGGTGTGTGTGTGTGCGCGTGTCCCTCCCTTGGTGTGTGTATGTGTGTGTCCCTCCCTCGCTGTGAGTGTGTGTGTGTGTGTCCCTCCCTCGCAGTGTGTGTGTGTGTGTGTGTGTGTGTGTGTGTGTCTCCCTCGCTGTGTATGTTCGTGTCCCTCCCTCGCTGTGTGCGCGTGGCCCTCCCTCGCTGTGTGTGAGCGTGTCCCACACTCACTGTCTCACCCTCGCTCTGTGTGTGTGCGTGTCCCTCCATCGCTGTGCCTGTGCATGTCCTCTCTCGCTGTGTGTGCATGTGTCCCTCTCAATTTCTGTACACATGCCCTCCCCCTCGCTGTGTGTCTGCTTGTTCCTCCTTCCCTGTGTGTGTGCTTATCCCTCCCTCGCTGTGTGTGTGATTGTCCCTCCTTCGCTGTGTGTGCGCGCATCCCTCCCTCTCTGTGTGTGTCAGCAAGTCCCTCGCTCGCTGTGTGTGTATATGTGTGTGTGTCTGTGTGTCCCTTCCTCGCTGTTTGTGTGTACGTGTCACATCCTCACTGAATGTGTTTGTGTGTCCCACCTTCTCTGCGTGTCCGTCACTCGCTGTTTGAGTGTGTGTCACTCCATCGCATTGTGTGTATGTTTCTCTCTTTCGCTGTGTGTGCGTATCCCTCCCTCCCTCTGTGTGTGTGTTTACAT
>NW_025134735.1:0-1175 GCF_004010195.1 Chiloscyllium plagiosum
GACATAAGTAGGGAAGATGTGTTGGTTAGGCTAGAGGTTAGTAAGGTGGACAAATCCCCAGGACCAGATGGGATTTATCCCATGTTGCTGAGGAAGGTGAGACAGGAAATAGCTGGGGCCCTGACAGATATCTTTTTGGCATCCTTCAACAGAGGTGAGGTGCTGGAGGACTGGAGGGTTGCTCATGTTGTCCCCCAGTACAAGAAGGGTAGAAGGGATATTCCAGGTAATTACAGACCAGTGAGCCTGACGTCAATTGTGGGAAGGTTGCTGGAGAAGGTGCTGAGGGATAGGATCTATTTATATTTAGAAAAGAATGGGCTTATCAGTGATAGACAACATGGTTTTGTGCAGGGGATGTCGTGCCTTACCAACTTAATAGACTTCTTTGAGGAAGTGACCAAGTTGATAAATGAAGGAAGGGCTGTTGATGTCATATACATGGACTTTAATAAGGTGTTTGATAAGGTTCCCCATGGAAAAACTAAGAGAAAGTGAAGTCACATGGTGTGCAGGGTGTTCTAGCTTGGTGGATAAAGAACTGGTTGAGCAACAGGAAACAGAGAGCAGTAGTTGAAGGGTGTTTCTCGAAATGGAGAAAGGTGACCAGTAGTGTTCCACAGGGGTCAGTGTTAGGGCCACTGTTATTTGTAATATACATAAATGATCTGGAAGAGGGCACTGTTGGTATGATCAGCAAGTTTTCAGATGACACAAAGATTGGTGGAGTAGCAGAAAGCATCAGGGATTGTCAAAGAATACAGGAGAATATAAATAGACTGGAGAGTTGGACGGGAAAGTGGCAGATGGTTTTCAATCCAGACAAATGTGAATTGATGCATTTAGGCGAGACTAATTCTCAAGCGAATTATACAATGAATGGAAAATCCTTGGGAAAAGTTGAAGGACAGAGAGATCTGGGAGTGCAGATCCATTGTACCCTGAAGTTTGCTGCACAGGTGGATAGAGTGGACTAGAAGGCATACAGTATTCTTGCCTTCATTGGACGGGGTATTGAGTATAAGAGCTGGCAAGTCATGTTAAAATTTTTCAAGACATTGGTTCAGCCGCATTTAGAATACTGTGTACAGTTCTGGGCGCCACATTACCAAAAGGATGTGGACATTTTCGAGAAGTTGCAAAGAAGGTTTATGAGGGTGTTGTCTGGTCTGGAA
>NW_025134736.1:0-1175 GCF_004010195.1 Chiloscyllium plagiosum
TCTGCTTAATTAATGGGCAAGTACCACCCAGGACGATAGAGAGACATTTTCTGTTTGCCGACGTGTGTGTCCCTAGATGTCTGTCACTCTTTGCCAATGTTGTATGAATTGATCAAGTTGCTTTTTTTTCATACTTCTCAGTTTTCTCTGTGTTTTCGCTATAGTACAGTTAAAGGTTGCTGACAAATCTCAAAATGCAGCCGCTCTGCCTGTTCCTGTTGGTGCTGCTCACAATCCCCATGTCAGATGCGGCTGTACTGGATAACCGTGCCTTGATTGGCATTATTCACCGGTGAGTGTCAGTGAAACAGACCTTTGCTGACCAGCTTTGTAAGCTGGGGGCTGTGCTCAATCTGAGGTCAAATCAGAGCCTGGTTGCTTGGAACAGCCTGGTAATAAATGGAGAGAACACAGCAGGTGTCGGGTGTGCTCTGCAGCTGTGGGAAATAAGTCTCAATCAAATTCCCATGATCTTTATTACAATGTGTGGAAACTATCACCAGATTTCCCGGGGTCACATCACTGAGAGTGAAATCGATTGCATCAGCTGACTCCGAAATAAAGGAGAGAGAGAAATAAATCGGAGTGAGGTTTGGAGAAAATGCCCAAATCCCAAACACAGGCAATATTTTACTGTTTACTGAATCATCTCACTCACCTCTCAGTTTCCCTTTGGCTCCTTCTGCTGCCTTCGCTATTATTCATTTTTCTTGTTGGTCTGCAAGTCCTTTTCTTCTTGTTGTCTCTTTCTTCTGTTCCCTTGCTTTTTAGTTGCTCTACACCTTGTCCATATGCACCAAACTTTTTCTGGTTTATAATTCTTCCAGAATATTCCTGTCAGGGTGAAAGGAAAGGCTGGTACGTGTAGGGAATGCTGGATGACTGAAGAAATTTGAGGGTTTTGTTAAGAAAAAGAAGGAAGCATATGTCAGGTATAGACAGGACCGATCGAGTCAATCTTTAGAAGAGTATAAAGACAGTAGGAGTATACTTCAGAGGGAAGTCAGGAGGGCAAAAGGGGGACATGAGACAGCCTTTGCAAATAGAATTAAGGAGAATCCAAATGGGTTTTACAAATACATTGAAGACAAAAGGATAACTAAGGAGAGTATAGGGCCCCTCAAAGATCATCAAGGTGGCCTTTGTGTGGAACTGGAGAAAATGGGGGAGATACT
>NW_025134737.1:0-1175 GCF_004010195.1 Chiloscyllium plagiosum
AGACAGGTACAAAATGAGTGTGACAGAGTAAGAAAGGGAAGAGGAATTATCAGACAGATACAATGACAAGTCAAAGGATGACACAGAGAGATTAAGGAGGTGAGAGTCATCTGTTCAGATGGCCCCCGGTCTCTCGATGGTCTCTCACACCCACTCTCTCAATTAGGGACAGACCCTGCCTTGCTTTAGGAGAGCTGTTCAGGGAGGGAGTGAGGTTAAAGGATCAAAACCGGGATTGAGATTCAAATTCTCACACAGAGACAAGCAGAAGCACACAGGTAGATACCCCCTCCGATCCTGCGCCCACCTCCGATCCCAGCCTCCTGCTCGGTCCACAGGGTGAAAAGGACAATCACTGCCAGAACTTGGCTGGAATACCCCCAGGTCTGTAACTCAAAAACCCTCCTAATTTCAAAGGTCCCGTCACTTCATGTCAAAATATTTATTCAAAGGGAATAAATGGAGTCAGTTTGTTTGGGGAACCTCTAATGGTAAACAATATGAATGGGATGCCTTTATCCCAGTCATTCGGATAATCCTGACAGCACGCTGTTAACATGGTCTTTAGAGTCTGATCCCACTTATCCAAGGCTCCCTGGAATTCAAGATGGTACACATTTGATTTTAAATGTTGTATGCTTAACCTATCCACGACTTCCTGAAACAGTCAAGCAGTAAAATTAAACCCTGGGTCAGATTTTATCTCTCTGGGGACCCCACACTAGCTCAAGAAAGCTGCCAACCCCTCCACCACCCTTTTTCCCCGAACACCCCGGAATGGCATTGCCTCTGGAACTCTAGTAGACACATCCGTTATGGTTAGAAAGTACTGCTTCACACTTTTAGTTTTGGTTTGTGGATGTCTCCCTACACAATAAATCATAACCTGTGTGAAAGCTCTTCGAATGCAGGAATTCCCAACAAAAGTGCTGGTTTTATTACTGTCTGTCCCTTCCCTCCCATGTGTGACATGTACGGCAAAATATAAACACATGCTTATACAGACCAGGCCGAAAGAAGTGCTTTTGTACCTGAGCCTGAGTCCTCCTCACCCCTCAGTGACTTCCTCCTTGTAACTAATGTGCTCCCCGTAATACTTCCTGTCTGGATGCTCCCAGCATTCTGCCCTTTTGATAATAACTGCTGGGAATACAGATTGATTCCTTTTCTGAGTA
>NW_025134738.1:0-1175 GCF_004010195.1 Chiloscyllium plagiosum
TATTCAGACTGTTGGGAGATTGTGGGTGGTATATTCTGACGATTGGGAGATTGAGGGTGTTATATTCAGACTGTTGGGTGATTGAGGGTGGTATATTCAGACAGTTGGCAGATTGGGGTTGTTATTTTCTGACATTTGGGAGATTGATGGTGTTATATTGAGACTGTTGGGCGATTGATGGTGATATATTCAGACTGTTGGGAGATTGTGGTTGTTATATTCAGACAGTTGGGAGATTGTGGGTGGTATATTCAGACGGTTGGGAGATTGATGGTGTTATATTGAGACTTTTGGGAGATTGATGGTGATATATTCAGACTGTTGGGAGATTGGGGTTGCTGTATTTAAACTGTTGGGAGATTGACCGTGTAATATTCAGACCGTTGTGAGATTAGCGTTGTTATATTCAGACAGTTGGGAGATTGGGGTGGTTATATTCAGACTGTTGGGAGATTGGGGTTGCTACATTCAGACTGTTGGATGATTGACCGTGTAATATTCAGACTGTTGTGAGATTAGCGTTGTTATATTCAGACAGTTGTGAGATTGGGGTGGTTATATTCAGACTGTTGGGAGATTGGGGTTGTTATATTCAGATTGTTGGGAGATTGAGGGTGGTATGTTCAGACTTTTGGGAGATTGAGGGTGGTATATTCAGAGAGTTGGGAGAGTGAGGCTGTTATATTCAGACTGTTGGGAGATTGAGGCTGCTATATTCAGACTGTTGGGAGATTGATGGTGTTATTTTCAGACAGTTGAGAGATTGAGGTTGTTATATTCAGACTGTTGGGAGATTGAGGGTGATATATTCACACTGTTGGGAGATTGTGGTTCTTATATTCAGACAGTTGGGAGATTGAGGGTGGTATATTCAGTCTGTTGGGAGATTGAGTGTGTTATATTCAGACTGTTGGGAGATTGAGGGAGACTGTTGGGAGATTTGGGTTGTTATATTCAGACAGTTGGGAGATTGAGGGTGTTATATTCAGAATGTTGGGAGTTTAGGGTTGTTATATTCAGACAGTTGGGCGATTGAGGGTGTTATATTGAGACTGTTGGGAGATTGATGGTGATATATTCAGACTGTTGGGAGATTGGGGTTGTTATATACAGGCTGTTGGGAGATTGAGGGTGTTATATACAGACAGTTGTGAGATTGAGGGTGTTATATTCAG
>NW_025134739.1:0-1175 GCF_004010195.1 Chiloscyllium plagiosum
CCTCACCCACCCTCCCCGGTCTGGCTGGCGTTCCGAAGAACGGGAGGCAGCTTTACCAAAGCCGGCGGGATTCTTCGGCTGGCGCGACGTGGAGGGTCTGCAGGGGAGTCACAGGTCGGATGGGCATCACCTCAGATCGAGGACCCTCCCGTTTCAGACTGGGACGAGGGGGCAGCTCTTTTTCTCTCTCAGAAGGGGAGGTGGAATTCCTGACCGCAGAGCACTGTCGAGATTGGGTCATCCAGGGCTCTTTTAGTCAGTCAGAGGGAATGAAAGATTAGCGGGGGGGGGAAAGGCAGGAAAGTGGAGTTGAGGGTTATCAGGGCTGAATAGCCTTCATCTGCTCCTGTATCTTATCATACAGCGTGGAAACAGGCCCTTCGGCCCATCTGGCCCGTGCTGACCACAGTGCCCAATCAGCTAGTTCCAATTGCCCCTATATGGTCCCTCTCCCTCAACCCGTCCCACCCAGGTCCCTGTCCAAATGGTTTTGAAATGTTGTTATTGTAGCTGCCTCACCCACTTTCTCTGGCAGCTCGTTCCCACCACCCACCGCTCTCTGGGGGAAGCAGTCCCCCCCTCAGGTCCTTCTTAAATCTTTCCCCTCTCACCCTTAACCTCTGCCCTCTAGTTTCCAATTCCCCATCCCTGGAGAACAGACTGTCTGCATTCACCCCATCAATGCCCCTCGTCCACCTCAATGAGGTCACCCCTCATTCTCCTACGGTCCAAGGGATCGTGTCCTATCCTGGCCAATCCCTCCCTGTAATTCCGGACGGCTAGTCCGAGAAACATCCTCATCAATCCTCTTTGCGCTCTGTTCGGTTTAACGCTGTCTGTCCTATGGCAGGGTGAGAGTCGAGAGAGTGGCGCTGGAAAAGCGCAGCAGGTCAGGCAGCATCTGAGGAGCAGGAGGGTCGACGTTTCGGGCATAAACCCTTCATCCTCTTTCCCTTCATCGGACGGGGTAAGTCATGTTACAGGACTTCGGTTCGGCCGCACTCGCACCACTGTACAGGTCTGGTCGCCCCGTTACCAAAAGGAGGTGGGGATTTAGGGAGGGCACAGAGAAAACTAACCAGGATGTTGCCTGGTGTGGACGACGCGAGCTGTGAAGAGAGTCACAGAGTCAGAGAGATGGGCAGCACGAAAACAGACCCTTCGGCCCAACCCGT
>NW_025134740.1:0-1175 GCF_004010195.1 Chiloscyllium plagiosum
CAATACCTTGTGAAAATAATCCTGTGGCCTGAGAATCGTCAGTACTGTGTGTGAAAAATCCTGTGGCATGAGGTAAGTCAATACTGTATATGAATAATCCTGTGTCCTGATAATGGTCAATACAGTGTGTGAATAATCCTGGTACCTGAGGATGGTCAATACTGTGTATGAATAATCCATGGCCTGAGGATGGTCAATCCTGTGTGGGAACAATCCTGTGACCTGTAAATGATCAAGACAAAGTGTTCATTAATCCTGTGCCGTGTGCTAGTCAATACTGTGTGTGAATAATCCTGTGGACTGAGAATGGTCAATACTGTGTGTGAATATTGCTGTGGCCTGAGAATCGTCAATACTGCGTGGAAATAATCCTGTGACGTGTAAATGATCAAGACAGTGTGTTCATTAATGATGTGACCTAATGGTGGTCAATACTGCGTGTGAATAATCCTGTGGACTGAGAATGGTCAATACTGTGTGGGAATAACCGTTGGGCCGAAGGATAGTCAATACTGTGTGTGTTAAATATCCTGCTGCCCGAGGGTGTTCAATACAGTGTGTGAATAATCCTGTGGCCTGAGAATGGTCATTCATGTATGGGAATAATCCTGTAGCCTGAGAATGATCAATGCTGTGTGGGAATAATCCTGTGGCCTGAGGATGTTCAATACCTTGTGTGAATAATCCTGTGGCCTGAGTGTGGTCATATTCTGTGTGGGGAAAATCCTGTTGACTGAGGACGGTCAATACTCTGTGGGAATCATCCTGTGGCCTGAGGTTGGTCAATACGGTGTATGAATAGTCCTCTGGCCTGAGAATGGTCAATACTATGTGTGAAAAATGCTGTGGACAGAGAATGGTCAATACCGTTTTTGAATTAACCTGTGGCCTGAGAATTGTGAATACAGTGTGTGAATAATCCTGTGCACTGTGAATTCTCAATAAAGTGTGTGAATAATCCTATGGCCCGTGAATCGTAAATACTGTGTGTGAATAACCCTTGGCCTAAGGATTGTCAATACTGTGTGTGAATAATTCTTTGGACTGTGAGTGGTCAATACACTGTGTGAATAATGCTGTGGCCTATGAATCATCAATATTGTGTGTGAATAATCCTGTGGCCTGAGGATGGTCAATACTGTGTAGGAATACTCCTGTGGCTTGGTGAGGTGAGG
>NW_025134741.1:0-1175 GCF_004010195.1 Chiloscyllium plagiosum
AAACATTTAAAAATCCCACATAAATGATCAAGATTCTGGACGGTCTATTCGAGGAAAGGTGTGTGGGGAGAACTTCCTATTTCTGATTGACACAGGGGCATCTGCCTCCACAATTACTAAATTACCAAGGGGCCTGACCCTCTCGGGCAGGATACTGGAGACTGTGGGATTCTCGGGGATGGTCGAGGAACAGCTTTACACCGTGCCAGCAACAATAACCATCGGGGAACAAAAGATCTCTCTGCCCCTACTCCTGGCCCCGAAGTGTCCAGTTAACCTGCTGGCGAGGGATGCTCTTACCAAGTAAGGGGTCTGCATCCACTGTTCAACTGAGGGGTTGCGACTCCTCTGGCCTGGGGATCCCTCCCCGGACTTAAGGGGAATGGGACAATTCTTGCTTGCCCCCACTTCAGGGGACTCGCGAGTTACGTCTGTAGACATTTACTGGATTCGGCTGTTGTACGCGTTGGAGGGAAGGGGATTGATGGGGGAATTTGAAAACTGGCTCCCATCTATTCCAGGCTCCCAGACATACCTCCCCCCAAAAAGCCCCTACCACGTAACGCTAAATTATGTCACCCATTATGACCCTGAGTACGACGACCGCTTCAACGCCCACCTGGGGGATAGAAGGGATATGGTTAAACTCACGTATCTCATCGCCGGGAAGGAAGGGATTGCTGCTGCAGTCAGCCTGCATCCAGACCAGGCAGAGTGGTATCAGCTAGGGGAACAGGCTGCCCAGCATGTCACACTCGCAATAGCACCCGGATCAAAGGCCCGTAACCTGGGACCCATGGTCCTTGCCGCACTACGATGTGAGTACCAAAAAATAGGAGAAGGCCTCGATGAGGTGTCACTGGATGGCTGCTTCCAGAGACGCCCCATCGATGTGCTAGAAGAAGGGATTTACGAAAAAATGGCGGTGGACAGGTCCCTCCTTTTGGACAATGTCGACCACTGGAAAGCGGCACAACTGCTGCGTGATATAGACCCCATCCTCTGGATGGTACACCCACAGGACACTGGCCAACTGGACGGGGCAGTCCACCTGCAGCTGAAACCTTCCGTTAAACGCTGCATCTGGGTGACACAATATCCTCTCACCTTAGAACAGAGGGAAGGGATTCGCCCAACAATCGGGGGACTGCTAGAAGTGGGGGTCCTCAGGAAAA
>NW_025134742.1:0-1175 GCF_004010195.1 Chiloscyllium plagiosum
TCACCAACATCATTGTTGTGGTTATGAGAGAAGGAACGATCATCCTCTCTTTATGGGTTCACAGCTTACACTGGTGGTATCAATTATTGATACAATGGCGACTGGCTGCACTTTACGTTCTAATAAGGTGTAGATCATTAACTCAGACTGACAGTAATTGTAATGAAAAATTGGAAATATCTCCTTAACGCTTACATCATAAAGCGAGCAGAGTTAAGGGCCGGAGTAATGAGTGAAATATCGAGGATTGAAGTCAATTTTTCACAAGTATGTAGGTACAGGAATAGGCGATTTGGCACATTGCGTCTGTTCAGCTACTCAGGAAGATCATGTATAATTTGTAAGACAACTCCATATGCAAGGCTTGGGACCATATCCCTTGCTCCCCTGCCTCAATGAAAATGATCAATCTCACATTTAAATGTAACAATTGAATTAGCATCGCTATGCATTTGAGGGTGTGAGTTCCAAACCTCCAGAACTGTTTTAGTGTAGAAGTGCATTCTGTCATCTTTCCTGCATTGCCTGACCCTCGTTCTCAGACTATGATGTGGACATCTCTGGTTGGGGGCAAACACTGAATGCCCAACCCGAGTGGTCTCTGTGAGGATGTGGTGGTGAACTGCCTTCTTGATTCGCAGTAATCCATACGTTGCAGTTTACCCACAATGACCCGAAGGCGCGAATTCCATGATGTTGTACCAACACATATTTGAATTCAACGTCAACGTGTGCACATTGTTTGTTCTTATATATCTTATCTTTCCCTGTTAGTAATCCGAACCTTCAATTACATCTCCCAATAACCTTCCAGAGTCTGTGAGATTTGAAGCCTTAATAAAGAACATAGAACAGTACAAAGCAGTAAAGGCATTTGGTCCTCGGTGTTGTGCCAGCCTTTTATCCTACTCAAAGATCAGGCAAACCGATATACCTTTCATTGCACTAATAGAATTAAAATCCCCAATGTGTGGAAACAAATCATTTGGCCAACAGGTCCACATTGGTCCTCGAAACAAAATCTCACCCAATCCCATGGCACCACACCTATGAATCTACATTTCCCCTGCTTAAATTACCTGGCCTACACATCCCTGACCACTAATGGCAATTTTACATGGCCAATTCACCTAACCTGCACGTATTTGTGGCTCTGAAAGGAAACCAGATCACCA
>NW_025134743.1:0-1175 GCF_004010195.1 Chiloscyllium plagiosum
TTGTCTCTGTCTCTGTCTCTCTTTCTCTCTCTCTCTCTCATTCTCTCTCTCTCCCCGAATCGGTCACATCTATCCTAGAATGGGGAACACGTTACTGTACACACCATCCCACAGCTGAGGTCTTAAGAAATGTCTTGTACAGGTTCACCATCACCTCTGCACTCTCGTGCCCCAATTAACAAAGCCGAGGATACTACCTGCCTGATTAACTGCTCTATCTGTGCTACCGTCTTCAGTGGGCTGTGCACAGATAACCCCAGCTCCCCCTTCTCCTGCACCCTCTGTTTTTGTACCCTCTGTCTTTCAATGTTGACCCCACCAAGATTTGGTTGGGATATCTGGTCGGCATGAACCGTGCTGTACAGCTCTATAACTAATTTGCCTCCATCTGTGCAGCCCCTCCAAGACTCCTCCTGTCTCCCTCCCTTACACCGTCCCTCACTTCCCTTCACACTCCCTCAAACTTCAAAGCCCCCACCATGCCCCTCTACCTCTTTATTTCAGCACACCCCCACTCTCAGTCCCTCAACTCTCTTGTCCCCACATCGATGTCTCTTTCTCCCCATCCCTCTCCCTTACTTGTTCTGTCTGACACTTCTGTCAAAATCCTTTGCCCCCCTTTTACTCTGTCTTTCTCCCTCTTTCTATCTCTCTCCCCATCTGCATTTTCCAAGCTCTCTCTCTCTCTCTCCCTCCCTCCGTGGAACATGTGCAAGGGGCTGAAGGTTTCTGAACTTTGTGGTGGTGACTTGACCCTTGAAAAATGCTCATCACTTGAGACCTTAGAACATAGAACAATACAGCGCAGAACAGGCCCTTCGGCCCTCAATGTTGCGCCGACCTGTGAACTCATCTTAGCTCATCCCCCTACACATTCCATCATCATTCATGCGCTTATCTAAGGATTGTTTAAATCCCTCTAATGTGGCTGCGTTAACTACATTAGTAGGTAGGGCAGTCCACACCCTTACCACTCTCTGTGTAAAGAACCTGCCTCTGACATCTGTCTTAAATCTATCACCCCCTCAATTTGTAGTTATGCCCCCCTCGTACACGCTGACGTCATCATCCTAGGAAAAAGCCTTTCACCTTGATTTTGGTGACTTGATATTGGAGTGTGTGTGTGCGTGTTGTGTGTGTGAGAAAGTAAGTGAGTGAATGAGTGTGTGTGTGTG
>NW_025134744.1:0-1175 GCF_004010195.1 Chiloscyllium plagiosum
AAACATTGAGACTGCTGCTCAGCAACAGGCCGATGCAATTCTGTCCCAATGGGCCTCTTATAGAAAGGTAAGAGAAGGTCATTTAGCCCATATTTGCCTGTTGCTACTTCAAAAGTGGGAAATCTAGAATATTGCCACATGTTGCCATCAGAATCTTTCAAATCAAAGAGATGTGTCGCGGCAGCTGTATGAGGTGTTACTGAGAGTGCACCTGGAGGACATTGTGTTGTTTGTGTTTCTGTAACTGAGAAGGGTTCGACCTCCATCAGATGCAGTTTAATGGCTGCTCATAATCCACGGTTTGCTGTGGCATTTAATGTCTCGGGTCTGTTACACAGGGACAGGAGGAGGCCATTCAGCCTTTCTAGTCTATTACAGAGGGCCACGAGGAGCCCATTCAGCCTCTCGAGCCTGTACAGAGGGACAGGAAATGTTTATTCAACTTTCAACTCCGTTACGCATAAATATTAGTTTTAAATCAGTTATGGAATAGGAAAGACCTGATGTAAACATGAAAGTTCTAACTTTTAACAAGGCCAATTTTGAAAGTGTTAGGCGAGCCCTGTGAAAGGCTAATTGGTGTACCCTATTCACAGGTAAAGGGATGGTTGGAAAATGCAAGGCCATCAAACCTTAGTTTCAGAGAGTTCAGACCAACGTGTGCTCTCGAGTGAGAGTTGCAAGGCTGGTTGGTGCAGGGAGTGCGGATGGCTAGATAAATTGATGTTCTGGTCAGGGTAAGGAAGGAGGCATCTGTCAGGTAAACAGAGCTGAGATCAAGTGAATCCTGAGAGGTTTATAAGGGCAGCAATTGTATAGTCTTTTGGGAAATCGGGCCAGCAAAATGTCGACAAGAGTTGGCTTTAGAAATAGGGTTAACGAGTCATTGAAGAACTTTTGCAAATCCTTTAATGATAAAATATTAACTAGGGAGAGAATAGGGCCCCTTAAAGATCAGTATGGCTACCTATGTATTGAACCACAGGAGATTGGAGGGATACTAAATAAATATTTCTCCTCAGTATTTAATGTGGACGAGGTTACAAGAGCCAGAGAATGAAGAAATACATAGTGATACCTTGAAAAGTGTTCATATTACAAGGAGGTGTGGACATTTTAAAACACACAAAGTTGAACAAATACCTGGGACCTGAGCAGTTGTATACCAGATGTTT
>NW_025134745.1:0-1175 GCF_004010195.1 Chiloscyllium plagiosum
GGAGTCCCCTATTACCACGGCTCTGTGCGATGTCGGACTCTATCGCTCTGTCTCCAGGCCAACTTTTGATTGACAGACCTGGCCATCTGGCCGACTGGCAGTGTCATCTGTCTCTACTGTTTCCAAAAGATTCAACTTGTTCCTGACAGGTACTTCCCCCGGAGTCTCTTGCACCTGTCTCCTCTCTGCCTTCCACAAGGTCTGCTCTCTTCTGCTCTCTTCTGGTAGGGTCGGTGTAATAACCTCACTGAAGGTCTTGCCCAGAAAGATATCGTTCTCTCGGATGAGCCTAAGGTCCTCGAGTTCTTTCATCAGCGTTGCAACATGTTCGGTCAGTAGCTGAACGTGCACACACTTTCCACACTTAAACAAGCCAGACAGACCAGAGTCGTTGACCTCCCACATCAAGCACGTCGTGCACTGAACCAGCTGGGCAGTCATGTCTTCACCCTCTTCAACTGTGGTGCAATCATTTCACTCAAACTCCTTGTCAAAGACTTCTGAGCAAAAGCCTCACTCTTCACTCCACAGGAACTTCCTTGGACCCTGTAGTATCAGTGATGCCAGCCTTATGTAGTTTCAGAGCCATTGAATTCTCTGGATTCCCAATCATCTTCACCACAATGTATGTTTTTTCTTTTGGTCTGAGGCCTTATCACTCACACTGCCTTGTCCTCCCATGAGTATGTTTCATCTTCTTGGGGTTGCATTTCTGGTATTATCTTCCGACGTATCCCCAGAAACTCCTGCCATTGCTGCTGCATGGTCTATCCTGCTCAGCTCCCCTTCCAATTAACTCGGGCCAGCTCCTCCCGCATGTCTTTGTAGTTACATTGCTTAATTATAACCGCATTACATCTTGAAGAGAACATTAGATATAAACTGAAAGGAGGAGTTTTGAGAGATGGGCCACGAAGAATAATTGATGGATTTCTTACCTAGATGCAAAGGGAGAACGAGAGAGAGGATATAGATATGGAGATGTGGAAAATGAGAAATTTACATTATCGAAAGAAGTGAATGTATATCCCTCAATGTTTGGCAATTCCTGTGTGCTGTGGTCCTTTGTACAGTGCACATACAATATGTTCAAATGCTGGGTCTGATGCCAGAACATTTCTCTCTAACAATATGATAGACATTAACTTTGGAAATAACCCAGCAGGCCAATATAT
>NW_025134746.1:0-1175 GCF_004010195.1 Chiloscyllium plagiosum
ATATTGAATAATTACAAGAAATTTATACATTATCGCATTTCTCAACTTTTCTCTGAATTTAAACTGAGCCAATGCACAGGAGCTCAGCAGGTGAAACATATCTCCAGTATACTTTGTGAGAAGTAAGGGATCAGGAAAATGGTCTAGCTCATAAAATGTATCTGTAATCCTCAAAATGAGGAAGAACACAATATATGGTTTCCACAGCACAATGAAAGTGCCAGAAATGGTGAACAGTAAAGTGATTGATTTCCTTCGGCTCTGCATCTCTGGATCGTCGCT
Organism: Chiloscyllium plagiosum; assembly: GCF_004010195.1. NCBI lineage: Eukaryota > Metazoa > Chordata > Chondrichthyes > Orectolobiformes > Hemiscylliidae > Chiloscyllium > Chiloscyllium plagiosum. The sequence continues at coordinate 283 of NW_025134746.1, forward strand.
GTTCTGGGTGTTGCGATGACCTTGCAGTGCTCTGCGGGTTCGATTGGCCATCACAATGTGTCGGACAGTCAGTGCATTGAGCAGTAAAATCAGAAAGAATGGCAATAGTGGGTTTAAAATTGTGTCCATCCAGTCAAATCTGATCCATCCTGGCAAGATAAAGTAGTCTGGTTTGAAATGAGCACCCCATTCCACATTGTTAATTATATAGATTGGCTCAAATCCAAAACACAAGGGAATATTTTTGAGTGAGAACACAACAGACACAGTCACTGTCACCACAGCTGCAGTTTCCTCCCTGCAATACTTTGCTCTCAACCTCTGGCAACAAATGAGGACAAAGCAATCGACAGTGAAAGCGACCGTGAGCCAAACAGAGCAGTCAATCGCTGTGTAGTTGATCACCTCATTGATGCTCCTTATTGAGGTGAAATGTAGAAATGAAAATGGGAAATAGTAGTAAAGCATGTAGTAGATTATCACATTGGAAATAATGACCAGGATATCAACTGTCGTCATACCCACAAAATAAAGGGAGATCCCTTTGGATAGACCACAGCCTCCATGATTTAGAAGGACAATTGTGTCCCACCTGGTCCCCTGACTAATTTAAATCCTCCCAAGTTGCTCCAGCAAATCTCCCCACAGGTTTGTTAGTCCCCCTCCAATTCAGGTGCAGCCCATCCTCCTTAGACAGAACACCCCTACTCCAGAAGAGATTCCAATGATCCAAAATTATGAATCCTTCTCCCCTGCAACAGCTCTTTAACCTCACATTTATCTGCCCTATCCTCCTAGTCCTACTGTCACTAGCACATGGCAATGGGTGTCATCCAGACATTGCTACCCTCCAGGACCTGTTTTTTAACCTCCTCCCTAATGTCCCATATTCT
>NW_025134747.1:0-1175 GCF_004010195.1 Chiloscyllium plagiosum
TATATTTCATTTCCTGTTTTATAACATGTCCAGCGTTTGTATTGCAGCTTTCACTTTGATATATAACAGCTTTCACATTGATATATAACTCCCATCAATGTTTGCTGCTCCTTGCTGATTTTGCGCTCCACCTTGCTAGATTAGATTAGATTACATTACATTACATTACAGTGTGGAAACAGGCTCTTCAGCCCAACAAGTCCACACTGCCCCGCCGAAGCGAAACCCACCCATACCCCTACATTTACCCCTTACATAACACTCCGGGCAATTTAGTCTGGCCAATTCACCTGACCTGCACATCATTGGACTGTGGGAGGAAACCGGAGCACATAGAGGAAACCCACGCAGACACGGGGAGAACGTGTAAACTCCACACAGTCATTCGCCTGAGGCAGGAATTGAATCTGGGTCTCGGGGGCTGTGAGGCAGCAGTGCTAACCACTGTGCCACCCTGCCGCCCACAAGATACATTGGAATGTGAGCGACGTGGGCTCTGGGGAGATGAATGGTAGAGATCATCTCACCACATCATTTATGATCTTCTCAAACTTTAATTTCTCCAGATCTCCCATTTTGCTGATGGAGTAGAGAAGGACAATGATCTTCCAACGATGCTCTGTATTCCCCCAGAGAGCTGAGACAGCTCTGAGCTGGGTGGGAACCTTAAAGCAGGCTGGTAAAGTGTTGCTGCTGCTGTACAGGGTCTTAGTGAGATCACATCTGGAGTAGTGTGTACAGATTTAACCTCTTCAATGAAGAAAGGATGTTTTAAATTGGACGCAGCTCAGAGATGGTTCCCTCAACTCATTCCTGCAATGAAGGTGCTAACTTATAATGAAAGGATGATCAGGTTGACCCAGTAGGCATTGGAATTTACAAGAATTGAAGATGATCTTATTTGAACATAGATGACAGAAGGATTCAACATGTGAAGTGAATTACACAGATAGTGGAGGAATCCATTCCGTTCTCCAGCATGTTACACAGGAACAACAGGAGGATATTCAGACCTTCAAACCTGTTACACCAAAACAGAACGAGGCTATTCAACCCCTGGAGCCTGATATACACTGACAGAAGGAGGCCAATCAGCCACTCCAGCCTATGCTGCACCAGTATCCTGTTAAACAGCAACAGGACAGTCCATTCAGCCTCCTCATGTCTGTAACATC
>NW_025134748.1:0-1175 GCF_004010195.1 Chiloscyllium plagiosum
GTCTCCCAACCTCCAGTTCCGATCATCTCTATGGCAGGAGAGATCCCAATGATCCAAGTACTTGAATACCTGCCCCATCTCTCAAGCTACGCACTCATCAGCCACATCCTCCTATCCTACTCCCGCTTCCACATGGCACCGGAAGTAGTCCAGAAATTACTGCACTCGAGGCCCCACATTTTAACCTTCTGCCTGACTCCCTACTATCACTGTTCAGGACCTAATCCCTTTTCCTACCCATGCAGTTGGTACCAATATGTACAATGACTGCTCACACTCCCCTTAGGAATTTCATGCAACCACTCAGGGATGTCCCTGACCCTGGCACCAGGAAGGCAACACACCACTTTGGTGTCTCGATTGCTGCCATAGAAACATTTGTTTTTAACTGTCCGTAACCGTTACAGGCATCTAGAAATAATTCTTGACTGAGGAAAAATAGTTGTCACCACAGCCTTCTCACGTGACCTGATTAATCATTAAACTTTTTCCTTTGCATGTAACCTGCCTCAAAGTTGAAAGATTGAAGCCCGTTTGTGTAACCTTTGTTCGGGACTTGCAATGATAGATCATAAACTGATGGCTTCCTATCAACAAGTATAATTACAAATCAATAAAAACTAGTGCTTATCAGATTGAGTCACCCTTGGTAATTGTAATCGGAGTCTCAACTTTGACCAGAGAGTGGGATAAATCGACTGTAAGGACGGGAAGAAGACTCTCAATCAGTGGCCTTTGGTTAGGCTGTGTGGTTAACATGATACTGTACTAGTGCTTATCAGATTGAGTCACCCTTGGTAATTGCAATCGGAGTCTCAACTTTGACCAGAGAGTGGGACAAATTGACTGTAAGGACGGGAAGAAGACCTTTGGTTAGGCTGTGTGGTTAACATGATACTGTATACATCCAATTGTGTCACTTTGCACAGTGCTCGTTATGAGGTAGGAACAAAACCAATGAAGCATGGCTCTGAACACCACCATTCCAGTTCATGTTGAATTCATGTTGCTTGTCATCTGCGTTTGGCTACTAAGGATAGCTGGTCGTGTCGTTTTGTGGCTAGTTGGTGTTCATGGATGCAGATCATTAGCTGTCTATGTCGTGTACAAAATCCCATGCAAGGACTGCACAAAATACTACGTAGGACAAACAGGAAGACAGCTAACGATCTGCA
>NW_025134749.1:0-1175 GCF_004010195.1 Chiloscyllium plagiosum
GTAACACCTGATTTTCTTTTCTGTAGAAAAATTTCCTAATTTGTGATAATCCCAGTTGTGGAAAACTTGGACAAACTGGACATTGTTTTAGGATACTGCTTGATAGACCAGAACTGTTTAAAAAACAGAATGTGTGGAAGAACCAAAAATAAGCAACGGGACTTCAGGATTAAATTTAAATATGAAAACATCTTTATCATACAACCTGAAAAAAACAAACTTGAGCAGTAATCATTAAAGGGATGGTCTGAACAAATAACATAATTGATTCAGAACCATATAAGCTTCTACCTTAAACTCAATCCAACAGATTTAATAAAGCTTAATCTTTTTTTTACAGTGGTTTTTTTTCCTATAAGCTTTTACCCATGTTCAGACACTGGAGGGCAATTCCTTTTTATATTGGCTGCCCAGGCCACTGCTCAAGTCTATAATGTATTCAAACCAATATAACCTTCTATTTAAAGCTTTGGCATTGCTGACAGTCATATCCCATAATCCACCTGACACAGGTAGCCATTCCTTTGACATCCTGTAGCTGGGCCCCTCTCTTAGCCGGCCCCAATTCTCTAGAACCCATTCTTTCTCCCTCTAAACATATGGGATTGAATTGGATGCTCAAACACAGTTTACTGGAAGATAACTTAGTGGCTTGAAACAGAGAAACTGGTTTGGGTATCCGGCTCTTTGAGTCAGTTCCATCATTCAGTGTCAATTCAACTCAGCATCTGCCGACCTCACTTTCTCCATCCAACTCAGTACCCTGTTCCAAATTTCACCCCATGCTCTTTGATTCTTTTAGCCCTTTATCTTGAAACCATTCAGTGTTTTGGTCTCAACTATTTTCTGTGGCAGCAAATTCCAATGGGTCACCACTCTCTGGGTGAATAAATTTTCCCTAACTCAGTCCTATATCCTTAAAGAAACATTAAGGACATTTACATGAATAGGAAGGGAATAGAGGGATATGGATCCTGTAAGTGAAGACAGTTTTAGTGTGGAAGGGCAAAATTATTGGTATAGGCTTGGAGGGCTGAAGGGCCTGTTCCTATGCTGTATTGTTTGTTGTTCTTAAACTAAGTTCTGGACTCCCCTGTCATTTGGAAACATCCTTCCTGCATATGCCCTGTCTAGGTTTGTTAGAATTTATAGATTTCTGTGAGACTCCACACCAG
>NW_025134750.1:0-1175 GCF_004010195.1 Chiloscyllium plagiosum
GCTGCGCTTTTCCAGCAACACATTGCCACCACTGCCTATATATGCAGTGTGGGGACTGCCTATATATTCATGGTGGGGACTGCCTCATTCAGGGTGGGGACTACCTATATATTCAGGGTGGGGACTACCTATATATTCAAGGTGGGTACTGCCTATGTATTCAGTTTGGGCACTGTCTATATATTCAGGGTGGGGACTACCTATACAATCAGGGTGGGGACTACCTATATATTCAGAGTGTGTACTGCCAATGTATTCATGTTGGGCACTGCCTATATGTTCAGGGTGGGGACTGCCTATATATTCAGGGTGGGGACTGCCTATATACTCGGGGTGAGACTACCTATATATTCAGGGTGGGTACTGCCTTTATATTAAGGGTTGGGACTACCTATATATTCAGGGTGGGGACTGCCTATATATTTAGGGTTGGGAATGCCTATATATTCAGGGTGGGCACTGCCTATGTATTCAGGTTGGGCACTGCCTATATATTCAGGGTGGGGACTGCCTATGTATTCATGGTGGGCACTGCCTATATATTCAAGGTGGGACTGCCAATATATTCAGGGTGGGGACTGCCTATACATTCAGGGTGGGTCTGCCTATTTATTCAGGGTGGGACTACCTATGTATTAATGGTGGGTACTGCCTATGTATTCAGGTTGGGCACTGCCTATATATGCAGAGTGGGGACTGCCTATATATTCATGGTGGGGACTGCCTATATATTCATGATGGTCCCTTCCTATACATTTAGGGTGGGGACTACCTATATAGTCAGGGTGGGTACTGCCAATGTATTCAGATTGGGCACTGTCTATATATTCAGGGTGGGGACTACCTATACAATCAGGGTGGGGACTACCTATATATTCAGAGTGTGTACTGCCTATGTATTCAGGGTGGGGACTGCCTATATATTCAGAGTGGGGACTGCCTATATACTCGGGGTGAGACTACCTATATATTCAGGGTGGGTACTGCCTATATATTAAGGGTCGGGACTACCTATGTATTCAGGGTGGGGACTACCTATATATTTAGGGTTGGGACTGCCTATATATTCAGGGTGGGCACTGCCTATACATGCATGGTGGGGACTGCCTATGTATTCAGGTTGGGCACTTCCTATATAATCAGGTTGGACACTGCCTACACATTCATGGTGGGCA
>NW_025134751.1:0-1175 GCF_004010195.1 Chiloscyllium plagiosum
GTGTGTGTCTGTAAGAGTGTGCGTGCGTGTCTGTGTACATGTGTGTCCGTATGTATGTGTGTGTATAGGAGTGCCTGTGTGTGTGTATAGTGCAATGGTGGTCACCTGTAATGTGACATGAATCCAAGGCCCCAGTTGAGGTCCTCCCTATGTTTATCGAAATTAGCTATCAGCCTCTGCTTGGCCACATTCGCTGCTGCCTGTCCTGAAGTCCGCCTTGGAGGGTGGTCACCTGAAGGTCCGAGGTTGAAGGTCCTGGGCCACTGAAATGTTCCCCAACTGGGAGGGAACACTCCTGTCTGTTGATTGTTGTGCTGTGCCCATTCATCTATTGTTGTAGCCTTTGCTCGGTTTCCCAGTGGTTGTTCATTGACTGTGATTAATGCCAATCTCCATGGATTCTAATAATGCCAGTAGTTGCTTTCCATCTTTAAATGATAAATGGGCGCCGTTGAATGTGTTATCCCATAACATGAGCGGGACCATCACCGACAGCATTGACAGGGATCAGCAGATTTGGAGAGAGGGGGAGGAGAGATCAGAATCTGAGAACATTAGACTGGAATGTTCCAAAAATATATCAGAATCTGGGAACATTTGACTGGCATGTTCCAAAAATAGACAGGAGTTTATTCAATTATGTTTGGTATCTTTCTGCATTTTATCGGTTGTCATTATCAGTGCGGATCTATTACACTCTTCTCATTATTCAATATTTTTATTATCCTTTCCTGGCTATCGTCGGTGTTCCTGGTAAGTGTCACTGTCCAGAATTTTTCTATACACCAGTTATGACTGTATTACTGTTCTTTCATATAATCTACACTTCTTGTCACTATTATTTTCCTGTTGAAACTCTCGATCCATATATTCACTCTACAGACCACTACTAACTACATCAATGAACGTGTTCAATTACTGTCTCCCTCTCTGCTCTGGCAGTGTTACTCACGGGTCTCTATGTTGACATTCTCAGTTACAGCGGAGAACTACAATTTATCGTATAATTGCCTTTGTTATTTAAATATTCACAGCATGGAGGTCACTCTCTATTGTTCTGGTTACAAACTCCACTTCCTTCCACTGTTTCCATCTTTTCCCTGGCCAATAAGTGCGGCTGAAGCAGACAAGTCACGACTGTGGGAGATCACTGTGACCATGAGCTGATTCCTGAC
>NW_025134752.1:0-1175 GCF_004010195.1 Chiloscyllium plagiosum
ATCCCACTTCAATGCACTTGGTCGATGTCCTTCTATCATTTCTATTCATGTATTTGTCCAAATGTTTTTAAAATGTTGTTAACGTATCAACCTCAACTACTTCCGTTGGCAGATTTAATTAGATTACTTACAGTGTGGAAACAGGCCCTTCGGCCCTACAAGTCCACACCGCCCCTCCGAAGTGCAACCCACCCATACCCCTACATTTACCCCTTACCTAACACTACGGGCAATTTAGCATGGCCAATTCACCTGACCTGCATATCTTTGGAATGTGGGAGGAAACCCACAGCACCCGGAGGAAACCAACGCAGACACGGGGAGAACGTGCAAACTCCACACAGTGAGTCGCCTGAGGCGGGAATTGAACCCGGTCTCTGGCTCTGTGAGGCAGCAGTGCTAACCACTGTGGCACCGTGCCGCCCACACAGCTCTTCCTATATGCGTATCAGCCTCTGTGCAAAAGAGTTACAACTTAGTTTCGCTTTTACTTTATTCCCCACTCACCATAAACTAATGCCCTCTAGTCCTCGATTCTCCTACCTTTGGAAAAAAATCCTGAGCTCATTGCTCTATCCATGCCCTTCATTAACGTATGCACTTTAAAAGCGTCTTCCTTCAGCATGCTGTGCTCGAAATAGAAAAGATCCTGGCTTGTCTCACCTCTCCCTATAACTCAACCCGTTGATTCCTCGCAACATCCTTCTAAACTCTTTCTGTACTCTTTCCAGTTCAATAACACACTTACAATAGCAAGGTGACAAAATGTGAACACTGTACTTTCAAGTGCGGCCTCGCCAATGTCCTATATAATTGCAACACAACATCTCATATGAACACTCAAGGCTCTGACTGACAAACGCAAATGATTTTTTGTCGTGTTTGAATATCAATAACCTCATTCTGTATCTGTACTGGTGACCCGAGGAACTGCCATCCTCCCATTCATGTGTAAGTGACTCAAGCGACTGAATGGCTTCTTCCTCCTCCGATTGGACAGGACCAAGAGAATGATTGGGTTACCCTTGGTTACTGTTTATCCGCTCGATGTGCTGACTAGTGTGATGATGATGCAACTTGTTATTTTGTCCTCCTGTCTTGAAAAAGAGAGATTGAGTAATAGTTATCAAGCTGATTACTGAACACTACTTGAGTAAACAGATTGAGATGCTGGG
>NW_025134753.1:0-1175 GCF_004010195.1 Chiloscyllium plagiosum
TGGGGGTTAAAATAAAAAAAAGGAAAAAAAAAAATTAAAAAAAATTAACAGAGGAGTCCGACTGCCTGCCCCTCTTCCGCGGTTGCGTTAGAGCCCGGGTGTCCTTGGAGAAGGAGCACGCGGTGTCCACCAACACCCTGGAGTTGTTAGGTGGTAGTGTGGGGGTTAAAAGAAAAAAAAATAAAGAGGAATAAAAAAAAAACAGGAGATTGCTGCACGCAGCAGTCCCCTGCAAAAAAAAAATTAACAGAGGAGTTGAATAAAGATTCATGCACTTTGTGTCTTTCACTGTGTCTCACACCTGCACACACACACCATGTGTGCTGGGGATAAAATAAGCACTACCGCACTTAGGTGGTAGTGTGGGGGTAAAAAAGAAAGGGAAAAAAAAGGAAAAAGAAAAAAAAGAAAAAACAGGTGTGCTTGCCTGCCCCTCTAAATTAAAAAAACATTAACAGAGGAGTCCGACTGCCTGCCCCTCTTCCGCGGTTACGTTAGAAAATAAATAACCAGGACATTAGATATTTCTCCAAAAAAAAAGATAAACAGGTAGTTCATACAGCACTGCCCTTTGATGTGAAAGGCAGTGCTTGTCACTGGCCACTTGGGTGTTAAAAAAAAATTAACAGAGGAGTTGAATAAAGATTCGTGCACTTTGTGTCTTACACTGTGTCTCACACCTGCACACACACACACCATGGGTGCTGGGGAAAAAATAAGCACTACCGCACTTAGGTGGTAGTGTGGGGTTTAAAAAAAAAGGTGTGCTTGCCCTTTGAGATGAAGGGCAGTGTTTGTCACTGGCCACCCGGGTGTTTTCCTATCTTCCTGGTGGTGGAATTTAAAAAAGAAAAAAAAAGGAAAAAAAATAAACAGCAGATTCACTGTTTTTGAAAAAAATAATAATAAAAAAATTAACAGAGGTGTTTAGGTGGTAGTTTGGGGGTTAGAAAAGAATAAAAAAAAGAAAAAAAAATTAACAGAGGAGTTTTCCCACGCTCCTGATCTTTGGGCACCCAGTACAGAGGAGGGAAGGCAGGTCTGAAGACCTCCTCGTGGGTCTGCTGCTGGGCCTGGCCAAACTGGCCATCAACAGGTCCAGGCAGCAGGCCGTGGAGGGGGTCGTTAGGGCCGACTGCCCGCCCCTCTTCCGCGGTTACATTAGAGCCCGGGTG
>NW_025134754.1:0-1175 GCF_004010195.1 Chiloscyllium plagiosum
AGATGGAATAGAATGTAGGAAAATGAGGTTGTGCACTTTGCCAGCAGGAAATGTGCTGAATGTTAAATGGAGAAAGTTGCTGAATAGGAGGATTTGGAAGCATCTATGAACTCTTCATCTAAGTTCAGTGAGTAACAGGGAAGGCAAAAGGGAGATTGGCCTTTAAATAGAGTATAAAAGTGGGGAGGTAATAGTGAACCTCCGCCTGGAGGTTTTGATTGAAAGTGCAGTGAAGATTCAACCAGCTGACAGTGGATCTGAATCACATGTAGATCAGACCAGTTTCGGACAGCAGGAAACCAGATAAGTTTTTAAAACAAACCACAACGATTTCATCATTAGACTCTGAATTCCAGATTTATATTGAATTCAGATTCCACCATATGCCGTGGCAGGTTTTGAACCCAAATCCCCAGAACATTAACTGGCTGAATAGTCTGGTGACAATAAAGTCGGCCATCGCCTCCCCTGAGCACATTGGCATATTGTGTTTAGAGGTAACAAAGGAGCGAGAGGTTGCAGCAGCTGCTACGTTGTTGATATTACACAAGGGAACATCAGCACTCTCAGTAATGGCACAAACTGAAGTCAGTGTCCTGTATCAGAGGTAAGGGCTCGGGATCCACAAGAAATAGGAACAGCAATACGCCATTCAGCCTCTTGAGCCTGCTCCTCCATTCAGTAGGATCGTGGCTGATCTGACATTCCCCACATCCACTTCCCTGCCCTTTTCCTGTAACTGTTCATCCCCCGGCTGTTCACGAATCTATCAATCCTTGTTTCAAATGTGACAAGAAGGATGTCAACAGAGTTACTGGGGTTGGAGGGGGTGTCAGGTCGAACTTGGGGACGAAAACAATGGCTTCACCCTTCACAATATTTAACTAAGGGAATGTTTATGGTTGTCCAATGCTGGAAATTGGGCAGGCATTCAGATGAAATTATTGGTAAATTATAAATGACAGAGGAGTCGGGAGAGAAGTGGTGTTCAGGCACAGTTGGATATCATCAGTATAGATGCCAACACCAGCAGCTACGGTTAAATAAATAAGAACGGAAGACGCTAAAAGCAGACCCTCCCAGAGCATACAGCGATATAGGAGAGGGTCAGTACTGTCATTAACTCTGATCGAGGCTGTCTGCAGGTCGACGAGGCAATGTTCATCCCTATCACC
>NW_025134755.1:0-1175 GCF_004010195.1 Chiloscyllium plagiosum
GTCTTCTAGTACCTCACTTGTGACTAAATCTCAGTAAAAGGGCATGTGGTCAAGTAGTTGATATGTGATTGCGTTGACACGTACATCTAAATATTATCAGTTTCAACAAAAGATTTTTTTCCTTTTGCCAGCGATCAGGTTGGTCTTCAGAGGAAGTGATGTTAGCGATAGAGCACATCTGCTGGGCGACGAAGAGCCCAATCACATGTGAGCAGTCGGCACCTAAATATTCAGTTCATTATCAGCTGATGGCCGGATCGATGAGACTTCACACTATGAAGATAGTTATTTGAGATCTTCCAAAATCAAGAAGTGTAGAGAAAATGAAGAAACGGTTGGGAATGAATCTAGCTCATTTGTTGAATGAGTTGGCGGGAGATAACACAATTGATGAAGAGCTAATTTGTTCGGAGTTTAGCCTTCGATTACAAGAGCATATGCAAACTGTGGTCAGAGGCAAATAGAATTATACCCTTTAAATGTGAGATAAGGAATTGGTATTGTTTGAACAGAACAAACATGGAAAGCGAATATGTAATGAATGGTATGATTCTGGGAAGCACTGAGGAACAGAGCGACTTTAGTTTGCATCTATGTCGGTTCCTTAAGAAATTAGCAAAGATTAATATAATAATTATAGAGTCATAGAGATGTACAGCATGTAAAAAATGCTTCGGTCCAACCCGTCCATGCCGACCACATATCCCAACCCAATCTAGTCCCACCTGCCAGCAGCCAGCCCATATCCCCCTAAAACATTCCTATTCATATACCCATCCAAATGCCTCTTAAATGTTGCAATTGTACCAGCCTCCACCACATGCTCTGGCAGCTCATTCCATACATGCACCACCCTCTGCATGAAAAAGATTCCCCTTCGGTCTCTTTTATATCTTGCCCCTCTCACCCTAAACTTATGTCCTCTAGTTCTGGACTCCCCGACCCCAGGGAAAAGACTTTGCCTATTTATTATACCTATGCCCCTCATAGTTTTGTAAACTTCTACAAGGTCACCCCTCAGCCTCCGACGCTCCAGGGAAAACAGCCACAGCCTGTTTAGCCTCTCCCTGTAGATCAGATCCTCCAACCCTGGCAACATCCTTGTAACTCTTTTCTGAACCCTTTAAAGTTTCACAACATAATCATGTGGTATTTTGTGTTATTAAGCTTTGCGT
>NW_025134756.1:0-1175 GCF_004010195.1 Chiloscyllium plagiosum
ACAGTATGTTAGTCCCCTTCCAATTTCAGTGCAATCCGTCCTTCTTGGACAGGTCACTTCTACCCCAAAAGTGCTTCCAATGATCCAAAAATGTGAATCCTTCTCCCACACACCAGCTCCTCAGCCATGCATTCATCTGCTCTATCCTCCTATTCCTGCCCTGACTAGCTCGTAGCACCGGGAATAATCCAGATATTACTAACCTTGAGGACCTCCTTTTTAAATTTCTGCCCAACTCTCTCTAACCTCCCTTCAGAATCCCTTCCTAAGTTGATTCAGTGTTTCCACAATTCCTTGGGTTTGGGAAAAGTTTCCTGGAAAGCTACAATTGTAATCGCTGTGTCCAGGGAAGGGTGGGACTAAGAACAGGAAGTTATCATCTGGTTAGCCTGTCCCCATCATTGGCCGACATAGCCTAATCCCATTGTGAAGCTGACTAGATCAGGGGAGGCAGAAAATCCAGATGTGATTGCGCAGAGCAGATCTAAGCTCAGCCGTCCTTCCATATCCAAACGTCAATGCTGGTGAGCGATCCCTCAACTCACGGGAGGAGGAGGAGGAGGCTCTGAGAGTATCCCCATCCTCAACCATGGAAGAGGCCAGCACTCCTGCTGAAATAACAGGACTGAAGCGATGGTCAAAGTCTTCAGGCAGCAATGTGATGTGAGTGATCCATCTCAGCCTCCCCCAGTGGGCCCCAGCATTACAGATACCAGCCTTCAGTCAAGGCCATTCACTCCACGTGCTATTAAGAAAACATCAGAGACACTGGATTCTGCAAAGTCTCTGGAGGCCCTGACCGTGTAGTATTGAAGACCCGTGCTCCCAAACTTGCTGCTCTCCGAGCCAAGCTGTTGCAGTGCGGTTACCACACTGGGATTGACGGGACAGTGCACGAGTCTCACTCTGTGTGTGTGTGTGTGTGTGTATATTGCCCAGGTCGGGAGCTGAGTCCTGCCCATCAGTACGGTCTCTCCGGTGCGATCTCTTTCCCCTTCTTCTGGTTGGCTGGTGCTGGATCAGCGGTGTTCTGGGTCCTGGGTGAGTAGCCACAGGTTTTGGGGAGAGTTCAGACCGTGCTGCTATCTCCATCTCCCCTCCCTCACCATGTCGGACATCGCTGTACTCCCACTGCCTCGCCCGGCCTGCTATCCCTCGGCTTCTGTCTCTCCCCC
>NW_025134757.1:0-1175 GCF_004010195.1 Chiloscyllium plagiosum
GCATTCTGAAAGATTGAACTTTTATCGATATTGGATAACTGTGTATCAGTTCATGCAAAGCTTTTCTTTCAATTTATTTCAGCTAACTGAAGATGGTTCAAAATATTGCTTGAAAACAAATATGAAGATGAAAAGAAATTAGAGTTATACTTCGGTTGTGGGTAAAGTGGTGGAAAAATTACTATAACACAGAGGATTTATAATCATCTAGAAAGGAGTAAGATGATTACAGGTAGTCAACACGGTTTTGTGAAGGGTTGTTCGTGCCTCTCAAACCTTACTGAGTTATTTGAAAAGGTGACAAAACAGGTAGATGAGAATAAAGTGGTTGATGTGCTTTATATGAATTTCAGTAAGGCGTTTGATCAGTTACCATACTGTTGGCTAGTGCACAAAATACGAAGGCATGGGATTGAGGGTGATTTACCTTTTTATATCAGAAATTGGCCAGCTGAAAGAGGGCTGAGTGTGGTGCGTGATGGGAAATATGCATTCTGGAGTTTAATTACTCGTGGTCTTCCGCAAGAATCTCTTTTGGAGCCACCATTTATACTTTTTAGAAATTATCTGGATGAGGGCATAGAAGAATGCGTTATTAAATTTTCGGATGATAGCAAGTATGACAGAGTTGTGGATAGTGCCGAAGGATGTTGCCGGTTACAGAGGATCATAGCTACGCTGCAGAGGTGAGCTGAGAGGTGGCAAATAAGGTTTAATTCGGAAAGGTGTGAGGTCATTCACTTTGAAAGGAGGAACGGGAATAAAGAGTGCTGGGCTATTAATAAGATTCTTGGTAGTGTGGATGAGCAGAGAGATCTGTGTGTCCATGCACACAGACCCTAGAAAGTTGCAATCGGTTTTGATAGGGTTGTTAAAAAAACGCATACGGTGTCATAGCTTTTATTGCTAGAGGGATTGAGATTCGGAACCACGAATTCATGTTGCAAAACTACAAAATTCTGGTGTGGCCAATCTTGGAGAATTGTGTCCAGATCTGCTCACCACGTTTTGGGATAGATGCACAAGTGTTGGAAAGGGTTCAGCGGGGATTAATGTTGACAGTTCCAGAGGGAAGGTCTGACGCAGAAAGGCTGAGGGACTTGATTTGTGAGAGAGAATACGATTGAGAGGTGACTTAATTGAGAGATATAAGATAATTCAGAGGGTTAGATATG
>NW_025134758.1:0-150 GCF_004010195.1 Chiloscyllium plagiosum
CCAACTGTGTTCTAAACCTCTATCCCACTGTGTTCCGAACAGCTATCCAACTGTGTTCTAAACCTCCATTCCACTCTGTTCCAAACCTCTATCCCACTGTGTTCTATATCTCCATCCCACTGTGTTCCAAACCTCTATCCCACTGTGTTC
>NW_025134758.1:263-1175 GCF_004010195.1 Chiloscyllium plagiosum
CCATCCCACTCTGTTGCATACCTCTATCCCACTGTGCTCTAAACCTCCATCCAACTGTGAACTAAACATCTATCCCACTGTGTCCTAAACCTCCATCCCACTGTGTTCCAAACCTCCACCCCACTGTATTCTAAAACTCCATCCCACTGTGTTCTAAACCTCCATCCCACAGTGTTCTAAACCTCCATCCCACAGTGTTCTAAATCTCCATCCCACAGTGTTCTAAACCTCCATCCCACAGTGTTCTAAACCTCCATCCAACTGTGTTGTAAACTTCTATCCCACTGTGTTCTAAACCTCCACCCCACTGTGTTCTAAACCTCCATCCCACAGTGTTCTAAACATCCATCCCACTGTGCTCTAATCCTCTATCGGACTGTGCTCTAAACCTCCATCCCACTGTGTTCGAAACCACCATCCCACCATGCTGTAAACCTCCATCCAACTGTGTTCTAAACCACCATCCCACCATGCTGTAAACCTCCATCCCACTGTGCTCTAAACCTCCATCTCACTGTGTTCGAAACCTCTATCCAACTGTGTTCTAAACCTCCATCCCACTGTGTTCCAAACCTCCACCCCACTGTGCTCTAAACATCCATCCAACTGTGTTCTAAACCTCCATCCCACAGTGTTCTAAACCTCCATCCCACTGTGTTCTAAACATCGATCCCACTGTGCTCTAATCCTCTATCGGACTGTGCTCTAAACCTCCATCCCACTGTGCGCTAAACCTCAATCCAACAGTGTTCTAATCCTCCATCCCACTGTGCTCTAAACGTCCATCCCACTGTGCTCTAAACCTCCATCACACTGTGCTCTAAACCTCCATCCCACTGTGTTCGAAACCTCCATCCCACTGCGTTCCAAAAATCCATTCCACACTGCTCTAAACCTCCATCCCACTGTGGT
>NW_025134759.1:0-1175 GCF_004010195.1 Chiloscyllium plagiosum
TGGTCCTCGTCAGCCAATGTGATTCATGGTGGTCGATTAAATGAGCCATATCCCACACCTACCCTGGCCATGATAAAGGTCCAGGTTGTATCTCAGGCCTAATGCTGAGTTAGTCAATTAGCCAATATCTCCACAATGCCCGAAAAGATCGGCTCAGAATGCGTCAATGGGCTAGAGCTGGGTTAGCCAATTTCACACCCAGCTATGGATTAAATGTGGGGAAATATAGGAGCAGACGGTATCATGGGCCTAATGCTGAAAGAGCCAATCCAAGTGCAGGATCTATTGAGTCGTTCAGTGCAGGGAAATTAACACTCAGGCTTCATTTTCACCTTCTTCATCAATCAGCTGGGTCTATGACAGGCCTCGCCAATGTCTAATTGGCATGGGGGGCACGACTGTGCCACGGGTGAGTGAGCTTCCCCATCCCTGAGACCTATCATCCTTCCCTCCCAGCGAGTGGATCAGCAGGAGTCGCCGGCGGCCCTTCAGGGTCACCAGATGCCCAACTCCAGCTACCTGCACGCTCAGCCCTGACAACGACTTGGATGTTTGGGAGCCTGCTCTCCACCAGTGTCAGCATCGTGCCTCCTGCCATCACCTGGCTGCCCTCCTGTACCGTATCCTGGGTGCGTGGGGAGCTAAACAAGGCCAGGCAAAACCTCCACCAGTAGCTGCAGTGAACCATTACAAAACCTCCAGGGCCTGGATGCCAAACTGTGCTGCATCGTGACATCACTGCGCTTGGCCTCCAGCAAGCTGCAAAGCGTCAAGCAGCCCCAGGAACATTCCATCCCACCCTGGGGCATGCCACACTGGGAGGCCATGTCAACGACTACTACATCATCACACACTGGATGGGCTGACGTGTCAAGGATCTGGAGTGACTGAGGCCTGAAGCCTAGCTCCTCGCCATCAACTGGACTGATCACAAGGGATAAAGTTGGCCAAAAGGCCTGGGCCTAGCTCTTAGTTATTGATAAGAAGAATTTGCATTCATGAAAAGCCTAGAACCTCGCACTTATGACCAGAAGATGGAATTGGCAAGGGAGTCTTAAAGTTGAGATTTGAGTCGTCCCAGAAAGTTTCTTGTGGACTCAGACCTGTAGAGTCTCTCTCAAGGATCGTCCCAGAGATCACATTCTTTGGAAGTCTGTAATAAATCGCTCTCACAG
>NW_025134760.1:0-1175 GCF_004010195.1 Chiloscyllium plagiosum
CCAGAGTGGGTCCTAATCCGTCCCAAAACCCTGTGTTGGCAGCTGTTACACCATGTCTACGTGTCATCAATCTCAGTTTCAGTGATTATCGGCAAACACGAACTGTTCTGAGCAGCTCGATCGGGTCTCTGGCCCCACTGTGATCCAACGGGGGAGCAGTAATCATCTTCATCTCCTACGGAAAGGATCGGCGCTTAAAAAATAAATGGACAGAAAGAAAGATAGGCTTGTGTGTCAAGATATGTGGAGGTAATTGCTTTCTGACCTGGTCAGTAAACCTTACTCTGTATATCCCCACACATTCTAGCTGTTGTGGTGAAAAGGAATACAAGTCCAATTAATTGCCATCTCTGCTTTTATTCGATATGTATTCTTCCTTGTTTTGAATATGCAGGGATTTTCCAGCACTAATGGTCACCATTTCTAAGAGTGCATGCCGCGCGCCCTGATCTTTTCTGGAGAGTAGCAGTATCAGTTTGTGCGAAAGTGGCCCAGTACAAAGCTTAGAAGAAACATTGTTGTTCCCTCTTTCCGGACGACAGTCTTTCATATCATGATCGATGGGGTTTTATTGCATTCTCATCAGCAAACCTTGTTTTGAATTTACTCGCCCAATACTGCTGTAGCAGTGAAAAGAATATAATTCCGAATACCTGCTGCCTGAATTTCATTTTCAAATTTCTATTCGCAGTGGTCATTCATATGTGGCGATGTCTATAGCACTGCTGGCCCATCCTGTTTAATAGTGCCGTTACATATGTTCCTCTGTCTTGGCGCTGCAGGGAAAATTGTCTGCGCCTTTTCAGCCAATATTTCCTGGATTTTCAATCATGTCCTCTTTAAGGACACAGTTACTGGGCACTGATCCTTTCTGTAACAACAGTACCACATTTGCTTAACATGCGAAGGTGGCCTGGATCAGTAACATGGAGAGCATTCATTTCCTTCTGTCACAGCGAACACTGGATTCATGATGTTAGTCTCTGTCAAATGCATCCGAAAATGTGCTGTGAAAGTTTCATTTGAACGCTGTCTGGCGTTTCTCAACGTGGTCAACCAAAACCAGAATTCCTCAATCATAGTTTGGAGCAGTTCACATATTCGAGTTTCGAAGCAGCAGACACGGATACAGTTCATTCAGACAACAATAGGAATGAAAAGATTTACAGGCACAG
>NW_025134761.1:0-1175 GCF_004010195.1 Chiloscyllium plagiosum
AGGTAACGTGCTGATAAACCACTTTTGTACCCTCTCCAAAGACTCCACATCCTTCCTATTTTCTAGAGATGAGAACTGCGCACAGTACTCCAAATGTGACCAAACAAACATTTGATACAATTACAGCATCAGATGCAAACCACTTTACCCAACGTTGTGACCGATGAAGGCCAGTGCTCCATTTGCTTTCCTTCCCATCTGAAGCACTTCTGTTGCCATTGTCAGGGAGTTACTGATGTGCACCAAGATCCTTCTGCATATCAATATCCCTCAGTATGCTAACTTTCTTCTTGAATTTGACATCAGCTCACACTTGTCCAGATTAAACTCAATTTGCTATTTCTGTCCATCTCTCCAACTGTTCTGTCACCTTCAGCAGATTTTAATGAATCAGGGAAACAAGGGTTTTGTGGAAAAGGCAGGAAAGTAGAGTTGAACAGTATCAGATCAGCCATGGTCTGATTGAAGGACAGAACATACTCAATGGGCCAAATGGCCTCATTCCCCTCCTACATCTCATAGTCTGAGCACAAAATCAATATGTCCTGCATAATATTATGGGTCTCTGCTCACAAAACTCCTTTATAATGGGATTACTGGATATTTATTCTTACACAGCATTTGATCTACAAATATGATATGACGTTATAGAAAACCATCTCACATACAATCCAGGATTCTATCCATTACAGCACTGATACTCATTGCTGTATCAGTCGGCATGGAGACCACTGTCACACACAGTTACTGTACTGCCCTTGTCATAAGTACATTCAGTGTCCTGACTGTAACCATATTGACATTCCCATCACTGTTTGGTGCCTACAAAAGAATTCCTGCTAACGGTTGTTGCTGCTTCTTTATTCTCAGCTCCACTTTTCACATTCAGATCCATATGACTGTCTCATTAATGCATTGACGTCATCCTTCGTTCACAACTTGTTGGCTTTTTGCCTAATCTGCTGATTGGGACTAGATTGGGTTGGGATATCTGCTCAGCATGGATGGTTTGGACCGAAAAGTCGGTTTCCATGCTGTACATCTCTCTGACTCTATGGCCTATCCCAACAACCCTTCAGTATTCACCTCCCAGCGATGGTCATTCTGCAGCTAACAGATAGTTCCATAATATCTCTTCACCGTCATTCCATCTGCCTTATGGCGAATACAGGGAG
>NW_025134762.1:0-1175 GCF_004010195.1 Chiloscyllium plagiosum
ATCCCTGTCACTGTCTGAGGTTCAATCCCTGTCAAAGACCGAGATTCAATCCCTGTCACTGTCTGAGGTTCAATCCCTGTCACTGACTGAGGTAAAATTCCCTGTCACAGACTGAGATTCAATCACTGTCACTGACTGAGGCTCAATCCCTGTCACTGACTGAGATACAATCCCTGTCACTGACTGACGTTCAATCACTGTCACTGACAGACATTCAATCCCTGTCACTGACGTAGGTTCAATCCATGTCACAGGCTGAGATTCAATCCCTGTCAATGTTTGAGATTCAATCCCTGTCACTGACCGAGGTTCAATCCCTGTCACAGACTGAGATTCAATCACTTTCACTGACTGAGGTTCAATCCCTGTCACTGTTCGAGATTCGATCCC
Organism: Chiloscyllium plagiosum; assembly: GCF_004010195.1. Lineage (NCBI taxonomy): Eukaryota > Metazoa > Chordata > Chondrichthyes > Orectolobiformes > Hemiscylliidae > Chiloscyllium > Chiloscyllium plagiosum. The sequence goes on from NW_025134762.1 coordinate 391, forward strand.
TGCCACTGACGGATGTTCAATCCCTGTCACTGACTGAGGCTCAATCCCTGTCACTAACTGAGATTCAATCCCTGTCACAGACTGAGGCTCAATCCCTGTCACTGACTGAGATACAATCCCTGTCACTGACTGACGTTCAATCACTGTCACTGACAGACATTAAATCCCTGTCACTGACGTAGGTTCAATCCATGTCACAGGCTGAGATTCAATCCCTGTCACTGTCTGAGATTCAATCCCTGTCACTGACCGAGGTTCAATCCCTGTCACAGACTGAGATTCAATCACTTTCACTGACTGAGTTTCAATCCCTGTCACAGGTCGAGATTCGATCCCTGTCACTGACGGATGTTCAATCCCTGTCACTGACTGAGGCTCAATCCCTGTCACTGACTGAGGTTCAATCCCTGGCACTTAATGAGGCTCAATCCCTTTCACTGACTGGGGTTCAATCCCTGTCACTGACTGAGGTTCAATCCCTGTCACTGATTGAGATGCAATCATTGTCACTGACAGAAGGTCAATCCCTGTAACTATTTGTGGCTCAATTCCTGTCACTGACTGAGATTCAATCTCTGTCACTGACTGAAGCTCAATCCCTGTTACTGATTGAGGCTCAATCCCTGTTAATGACTGAGGGTCGATCCCTATCACAGACTGAGATTCAATCCCAGTCACTGTCTGAGATTCAATCCCTGTCACTGACTGAGGATCAATCCCTGTCACTGGTCGAAATTCAATCCTTGTCACGGACAGAGATTCAATCCCTGTCACTGACTGAGGCT
>NW_025134763.1:0-1175 GCF_004010195.1 Chiloscyllium plagiosum
GAAAGGATCGACCACATCGGTACTCTCTCCCTCAACCTGGATGTATCTTCTCAAGAAGGTCAGGACATCTGCTGCTGGGACATGAGCGTTGTACATCTGGATTGTTACAACCCAACTCCTCTGCACAGGAAGCGCACACACAATGGGACCGCCGACAAGATGGAGAACAGAGGTTCCCCTTCATTCTCCTTGAAGACCTTCAGGAGCTGCTCACAATTCTTCACGCTCCTGAAAGTCACATCGAAATAACCTGCCACAGGGAAATCCTGCAGGCAGTACAAGTCCACTACATCGAACCCGCAACACTCCAGCAAACTCTACTTCACAAACACCGTCCGAACGACCGGTGTGTGCTCCTCCACCTTCTTCATAGTCACCCTGACTGTGTTGCGAATGCCCTGGCCAGGGCTGCGAGCGGCTGCTGAGGCCATAGCTCAGAGGTTGGCTGGTACCTGAATTGGCGTTAGGCCGAAGCCAGCATAAAGATCCACCAAGAGCAGGTCAGCACAACCAAACGATCCTCCAACGTCCAATCATGATCCAGCGATGGACTCCAGCAGCTCCGACGACTCGCAGCACGATCCCCGCGGTTTCTCCCCCGCCAGCACACGGCCGCTGCTTCGAAGAGTCCCTTGGCCAGTATTGTTCTTTCTGTGTCTGTGAGCTGTCTGTGGGAGAGGTTTTTAACCCAGGTGTGTGTTGTGGTGTCCTCTTTGGTGTGTGTTAGTTTGGCCATTTTTTCTTTTAGTGCCGTTTTTTTGCGGTGTGTGGTCCTGTTCTGTCCTATGGTGACAGCCTGTTCTATGGTCCGGGTCCATTCCTGATTCGTGGTTTTTGAAATTAACGACTTTTGGCGCACAATTTCTTGTCTGTATTTGTGAAGTCTGTTGTGCGCGTCTGTAATCATTACCTGGATCATCCTGAATCCGTTCTGTCTGGCTGTGTCTCAGGCTTGTGGGTTGTTCACTGGTGGTCTGTATCTGACACATGGTGGAAGGATTCGATTCTTTCGGCATTCATGCAGGAACCGGAGTTGTTCGTATATGGCGCTTAGGGGGTTGGCACAGGATTCCCATTTCCTGGCTTGTCTTAGCGTCTCTCGCCCGTAGTTGTTCAATGTTTGGGTGAAGATTTGTAGCTCAGGTGCTCTTTGTTGTGGTTCTGTTCGCCGAGCT
>NW_025134764.1:0-1175 GCF_004010195.1 Chiloscyllium plagiosum
CTCGATCTCCTTTCTGTATTCTTACTTGGCGTTGTTTGATAACCTTCCTGCTTTGGTGGTATCTTCAGCAAACATGGAGATGGCTTTTTTTTTAAATTTGGCAACAGCCGCGTGTGTACAGGAGGTATAGTAGAGAGTCGGGGCACAGCTGTGGTTGTACAGGGAGTACATTAGGGAACTGAGGACACAGCCGTGGGTGTACAGGGAGTGCAGTAGACGGCTGAGGACATAGCCGTGGGCGTACAGGGAGTACATTAGGGGACTGAGGACACAGCCGTGTATATACAGGAGGTACAGTAGGGGGCTGAGGACACAGCCGTGGGTATACAGGGAGACTAGTAGGGGGTTGAGGACACAGCTAGGGGTGTACAGGCAGTGCTATAGGGGGCTGAGGACACAGGCATGGGTTTACACTGAGTACAGTAGCGGGATTGAGGCCACATCCTTCAGGAATTCCAGTGCTGACTGTTATTGTGGAGGAGATTCAGTTACTTAACTTCACTGATTGCGGTCTGTGGGTCAGGAAGCTGAGGATGAATTCGCAGAGAGTAGAATGAGCCCAAGATCACAGAGTTTTGGGATCATTCTGGAGGGGATAGTGGTGTTGAAGGTGGAGCTGTAGTCGATGAGGAGGAATCTGGTTTATGTGTCCATGTTGTCCAGATGTTCTAGGGATGAGTGCAGGGCTTGGGATATGGCATCTTTTGTGGACCAGTTACATCAATTGGCAAATTATAGGGCAGTAGGTCAGGCTGGGAGACTGAAGTGGGTGTGGGCCTTAAACAGCGTCTCGAAGCACTTCATGATTATTGATGTCAGAGCCACTGGGCGGTAGTCATTATGGCCTGCTGCATATGCTTTCGCACTTACGAGGATGATGGTGGCCTTCTTGTAGCAGGTTGGGACTTTGGCTTGTAGGAGGGAGAGGCTGAAGATATTTGTGAATATCTCTGCCGGTTGGTCCTCGCAGGACTGAGTGCTCAGCCAGGAACACTGTCCAGGTCCGTCACTTTCCTTGACTTGACTCCCAGGAAGACTGATCATGCCTGCAGCGGTGACAACGGACACATGTACATCCAAGGCGGTCGGGGCAGGGTTCAGCCTGGCAGACACAGTCATTCATCATAGACATTTCCTCCCCCACCTCCCTCCGTCATCATCAACACACAATCACA
>NW_025134765.1:0-1175 GCF_004010195.1 Chiloscyllium plagiosum
GAATTTTGTTAGAAATGATTTCCCATACACAAAACCATGTTAACTATCCTTCATCATTTGTTACTTTTGCAAATGAATGTAAATACTACGCCTCTCAATGCTCTCCAACAACATGGCCACCAATGACGTCAGGCACTCTGGTCTATAGTACAGGACATTATTCCCTTTCCTCGTCCCATGTTTCCGCTGCTCACTGCAAATATTAGTGTAACCAGTTTGGTGAAATGATCAATAATATAGGTCTCAGACTGGGTCAGGGTTAGGAACAAGTCAGGCAGGATTCTTTAATTTGTTAAAATTAGCAAGTTTATGACCCAGACAAAGTTGCTCAAACTTCGATGGCAAGACAAATGACAATCAGTTTGGATATTGCAAATCGATACGCCAATGTTTTCCTTTCGAAAAATACTGACGCATTGCACACATTTGATGACAAACTGAAAAATAAAATCTCTGCAGAACTTTAACTTTAAAGAACTTTGCCCAAATATTAGTTGAACTCATGACAAAAGGAAACACGAGTGATTGTCCCAAACATTATTCAGCTTTTGGAGCTATTCTGCTCTTACATGCTGCTGGTAATGGGATTACTTCCTGGAACAGGTTGGTTTAGCTGAATTCCCTTTACTTCAGGCAGTGGAGCGATTCCAGTGAATCCTCGACAGGAATCCTCCAACAGTGGTAAAAACGACTGAGGAGTTCTCAGCTCTCACACATTGTTGGGAGGAGGAATACGGAGAGAGAGGGAGCAACAGGCTGTTCCTTCAACAAGAAGATTACAATTTCTCCCTCTCTGAGTTGAATCACACAATAACGTAATCAGGCCCAAAACTGGACCAAATGAGGTCACTTTGAACAGTGTCTGAACTGTACGACTCCATCACATTCCCTGTTCCGTGTAGCTACATCATTGTTGCTGTTGGACACCCAGCCATTTCTTTCGGAGCAAATAGCACCACTAGAATTGAAGATGTGTTTATATGTTCCCGAATACTTTTAAAATACAACTTGAAATATCTTCACAATATCTGCATTTCAATGAATGCTCCCCAGTCTTATTCTCCCAGAGAAGATAAAATATTCATCAGGTGTTCACTAGCTCAAAATCTTATGTGGTCAATAAAAAAAATCATTTCTCATTTTCAGTCCTAAACTCCTAATCGTACAGAACATAA
>NW_025134766.1:0-1175 GCF_004010195.1 Chiloscyllium plagiosum
TTCTCTTACAGACTGTGACCCACAATGACACTCCCTGAGACAGACTGTGACACACTCTGAGACACACTGTGATACAGTCTGACTCTCTCTGACATTCTCTGAGGCACAGTATGCCACACTGTGACACTCTCCGACTCTCTCTGACATTTACTAAGACAAACCGTGACACTCTCAGACTCTCTGTGACGGTGGCACATTGGTTAGCACTGCTGCCTCACAGTGCAGAGATCCGGGTTCAATTCCCGCATCAGGCGACTGACGGTGTGGAGTTTGCACATTATTCCAGTCTCTGGAATTCCATGGGTTTCCACCGGGTGTTCTGGTTTCCTCCCACAGTCCAAAGGTGTGCAGGTTAGGTGAATTGGCCATGCTAAATTGCCCGTATTGTTAGGTAAGGGGTAAAATGTAGGGGTATGGGTGGGTTGCGTTTCGGCGGGTCGGTGTGGACTCGTTGGGCTGAAGGGCCTGATTACTACTGTAATCTTAGTAATCTATTCTCTCTGAAACACACTGACACTCTCTGACAGACTGCGACTCACTGTGACACTCTCTGAGACACACTGAGACAATTACTGATGCTCTCTGAGAAACACTGTGACACTCTGTGACACTCTGTGACTCTCTCTGACACTCTGGAAAAAACTGTGACACTCTCTGTCCCTCTCTGACACTCTCTGAGACACACTGTGACATTTATGACTCTCTGAAACACACTGTGACACTCTCTGACTCTCTCTGAGTCAAACTGTGACTCTCTCTGACACACTGAGATTCACTGCGAACGCTCTATCACACTCTCTGAGAAACACTGTAACACTCTTTGACAGACTGTGACAGATTCTGATACTTTCTGTGACACACGATGACAGTCTCTTGATGGACGGTGACACTCTCTGACTCTGGGTGACATTTTCTGAGACACTGTGAAAGTCTCTGAGACACACTGTGACAATCTCTGACTCTCTCTAATACTATTTTAGACACACTGTGACACTCTCTGACTCTCTCTGAGGCACACGGTGCCACGTTCTTACAGATAGTGACACACTGTGACACTCTCTGACTCTCTCTGAGACACATTATGACACTCTCTGACACACTGTGACACTCTCTGAGACAGACTGTGACAATTTCTGATTCTATCTGAATCTCTGAGACACACAGTGACACTCACT
>NW_025134767.1:0-1175 GCF_004010195.1 Chiloscyllium plagiosum
AGTCAATGCTTACATCTATGTTATATGTGAAAGGTGCACTTCTTACTTTTTTGGAAGATACAAGGGCAACATATTCAGGTCATAAATCAAGGCAGTTCAGAGAGTCGACGCAAATAAAGATGAACGGAAGCTTCCTGAACTTTATCGGTGCATCAGGAGTCGTGACACGAGAGAGTTTTACCGCACCCCTATTGTGCAAAACCAGTAATGGGGAAACATTCCAATTCTCATTTCTGTTATCGGAATTCTGTTCTTTAAATCTGATGTCTCGGGATCTCATAGTGAGACTGGGGTCGGATTTGCGCAGTACCCCGACGGGCTTGCAGGTAATACAAAAAGAAGATTTAACAGTGCAGGCTGGAAAATACGAATCACGACCCCTGATGCATGTCAGAGAGCGAGAGGTTCCATGAGCGATTCACTCACCCAGGAAGCAAGTAGCCATGTTAATCCCATTAACACCGATTTTCTTGCTGGAGATATGCTGCACTGCACAGCACACATACACCGCGATGGTCCTGACAAATCATAAGAAAGGATTGGTTCAGGAGATTGGTTAAACCAGATCAGTTGTTATTGTGTGAATTGTATTGGAATGATCACAGATGTGCTGTCACTTTAAACGTTTTTAAGTATCTGTGACGGTAAGTAGACCCTGTTTCATAAGAAAGGATTGGTTCAGGAGATTGGTTAAACCAGATCAGTTGTTATTGTGTTATTATCAGTTGTTATCAGTTGTATTGGAATGATCACAGATGTGCTGTCACTTTAAACGTTTTTAAGTATCTGTGACGGTAAGTAGACCCTGTTTTGTTAAGGATTGGTTCAGGAGATTGGTTAAACCAGATCAGTTGTTATTGTGTGAAGTGTATTGGAATGATCACAGATGTGCTGTCACTTTAAACGTTTTTAAGTATCTGTGACGGTAAGTAGACCCTTTTTTTTGATGTGGAAGGCTTTTTTCCTCACGGATCATTGGCGAAGGCATCCAGCGACAGGTGTCAGAATTTGGGACCATGGGTACGACAGGCACAAAAAAACGAAAGATTGTAAATTCAGGGTCGGTGTGGTTATCTGCTTCAATGCAGTTATAAGGACGTATAGGAAGATACTAAATTGGCTAACTCAGGCAGACAGGGCAGTCCGGGTAATCCCCACCAGGAGTGTCGTCTGGC
>NW_025134768.1:0-1175 GCF_004010195.1 Chiloscyllium plagiosum
GGGGGTCACACACTGATCTTACTGAGGAAGGTCAGACACTGATCTCACTGAGTGGGGTCACACGCTGCTCTTACTGGGAGGGTCAGACACTGATCTCACTGAGGGGGGTCACACGCTGATCTTACTGGGGGGTCACACACTGATCTTACTGAGGGGGGTCACACACTGATCTTACTGGGAGGGTCAGACACTGATCTCACTGAGGGGGGTCACACACTGATCTCACTGGGGGGTCACACACTGATCTTACTGGGGGGTCACACACTGATCTTACTGAGGGGGGTCACACACTGATCTCACTGAGGGGGGTCAGACGCTGATCTCACTGAGGGAGGTCACACACTGATCACACTGAGGGGGAAACACACTGATCGCACTGGGGGGTCACACACTGATCTTACTGAGGGGAGTCACACACGGTTCACACTGAGGGGGGGTCACACACTGATCTTACTGGGGGGGACACACACTGATCTCACTGACGGGGGTCACACACTGATCTTACTGAGGGTGGGGGTCACACACAGATCTCGCTGAGGGGGGTCACACACTGATCTCACTGAGAGGGGTCACACACTGATCTTACTGAGGGCGGGTCACACACTGATCACACTGAGCGGGGTCACACACTGATCACACTGAGGGGGGTCACACACTGATCTTACTGAGGTGAAGTCACACACTGATCACACTGAGGGGGGTCACGCACTGATCTTACTGAGGTGGGGTCACACACTGCTCTCACTGAGAGGGGTCCCACACTGATCACACTGACGGTGGGTTACACACTGATCACACTGAGGGGGGTCACACACTGATCTCACTGAGAGGGGTCACACACTGATCTCACTGGGGGGTCACACACTGATCGCACTGAGAGGGGTCACACATTGATCTCACTGAGTGGGGTCACACACTGATCTCACTGGGGGGTCACACACTGATCACACTGAGGGGGGTAACACACTGATCTCACTGAGGGGGGCACACACTGATCTCACTGGGGGGTCACAAACGGATCACACTGAGGGGGGTGTCACACACTGATCTTACAGAGGGGGATCACAAACTGATCTCACTGCGGGGGTCACACACTGATCACACTGAGAGGGGTCACACACTGATCTCACTGGGGGGTCACACATTTATCTCACTGAGGGGGATCACACACTGAT
>NW_025134769.1:0-1175 GCF_004010195.1 Chiloscyllium plagiosum
TCAAAACCCGTTCCAATTCTTCAGAGTTTTCATTCATCTCCCCACCTGAAGGACAGAATAAATATCACTCATGGTTGGACTCAGTGGTTAGCACTGCTGCTTCACAGTGCCAGGGACCTGGGTTCGATTCCAGCCTCAGGCGACTGTCTGTGTGGAGTTTGCACTTTCTCCCTGTGTCTGTGTGAATTTCCTCCCACCATCCAAAGATGTGCAGGTTAGGTGAATTGGCCATGCTAGATTGCCCATAGTGTTAAGGGATGTGTAGGTTAGGGGCATCAGTTAGGGGTAAATATAGATTAATAGGGTAGGGGAGTGGGTCTGGGTGGGTTACTCTTCAGAGGGTCAGTGAGGACTTGTTGGTCCAAAGGGCCTACAGGTTTTTACACTGTAGGGTTTCTATGGTTGATAATGGTGGACTAGCAAAGGGTAAGAAAGGGAGTAATGCCAGGTTAAGATCTTGTTAAATTCCAGGCTGTTTTTCTTCATAGTTACAGTGTATTGGGAGCCCTGTACACACCTTGAGAAACAGGCAGTCAGCTTGCTGAGTGATTCTGGCTCGAAGCTGGGAAAGATCATGCTCTGTGACTGACCAGACCGTCTCAATCGCAGTCAGATTCTCCTCCATCGTTTGCAGGCACTGCTCCTTCTCTCGCTCGAGCTCTTCGCTTAATCACTGCTCCTTTTCCACGAGGAATTGGTGCATCTTCGAGAATTCCGAGGAGAGGTGATGCAAGAGCTCCCCAGAGGTTTCCTGTGGAAGAGATACAGGATCATTCTTCCATCAGCCCTAGCTCCTGGTCAAAACCACACTGCATGGCTGAACGTACAGTACATTCAGTGACAGTTCAAAGGAAACAATTAATCAGGGAATGAAGTGTGGAAAAGATTGGAAATGTGATTGTGAATGAAATATCCATCTGAATTTTGCAATGGAAAACTGAATGCATTATTCCAAATTTAAGTGTATTGTAATTGGGAATTTTGTTCTTTTAATGATAAGAACAAAGAACAAAGAAAATTTACAGCCCAGGAGCAGGCCCTTCAGCCCTCCAAGCCTGAGCCAATCCAAATGTACTGTCTAAACCTGTCGGTCAATTCCTAAGCATCTATATTCCTCTACTCCCCACCAACTCATGTATCTATCTAGACACATCTTAAATGAACCTACTGTGCCT
>NW_025134770.1:0-1175 GCF_004010195.1 Chiloscyllium plagiosum
GCTCAAATGATATAAGCTGGCACCAAACCGAGTGTGGTCAATACTGAGGCAAAAATACAGCATACAGCCTTGAGTGAAATAAATAAAGAAACCTTTATACATGGTTAACACTGGTGTAGTGTAACAGCGAATTTTTGCTGATTTTTATGAGTTAACTGCCCTGTCAGAGCTATCAGTGAGCAGAGAAATGTACTGTTTATAACCTACATTCGTGGTAATTATTACTGTAATACTCTCTTATTTAACCAAACATTCCTGATGTACCCAGACTGTTACATGCAATGGTTTAGACGTTGAGGATTTAAAAAAAAAACTTATGGACTGTCTTGTTCTAGTTCATTCGATGCTCTTTCAAAAGTTTACCTCGGTGTTGTGTATCACTGCGAACTCACATTTTGTTTCTCAGGCACACAGCTTTCCTTTACTGTGCATTTTAGTGTCGGAGCAATTTGAAAAATAAATGCAGGGCGAGACATTCTGCAATGTCAGGAGGTGCTTCTAATCTCCGGGTCCAAACTGTTTAGTGACATACACTCACATTCTGAACATAATCACTTCAGACATGCTCCATATGAGATTGCCGAAACTGAATTTAGAAACGCAGATTAGAAATGGTATGTTATTTTGTAATGTGAGAGAGACTTTGAGTGACAGCAAAAATAAAGTCATTCACTTTGTTGGCTAATAATATTATTGAAGTTCTTTTTAGCTTTATCTACTTGTGGTGAAATGGAGGATTAAAGGGAGTAAACTGCTAATTGTAAATTCTAAGTATAATCACTTTGGACACGCTCTGTATTCAGTTGCCTAAATTGAATTTTGAAATGTTTAGTATGAATTACATATTATTTTGAGAGACTTGCAGTATCCAGGGAAGAAAAGCTCAACTGTTTTATTAGCTAGTTATATTTTGAACTTTAATTTTAGTTTTACCTGCTTGTGAATGAATGTAGAAATAAAGGGAGCTAACCTCCAGTTGAATTTGTTTTTTTTTCAACAAAATACATGCAACTATCATGTGAAACATACCTGAAGCTACTCAAATTTACTTCCAAAGAAGCTATTCAGGAAAACCAATATCCCAAGATGTGTATGTGTCCATGTTTAAGCAGAATCTCATGTAAAGACGTGACCCAATGTGCTCGGGCTGTACAAGCTGATACCAGGATCCAGTC
>NW_025134771.1:0-1175 GCF_004010195.1 Chiloscyllium plagiosum
CATTTAAAAGGCATCTGGATGGGTACATGAATAGGAAGGGTTTAAAGGGATGTGTTCCAAATGCTGGTAAATGGGATTAGATTAAATGAGGATAGCTGGTTGGTATGGAAGAGTTGCACCAAAGGATCTGTTTCCGTGCTGTCCAACTTTCTGACTGTGTGAATGGTGATATGGTTCCAAGTCAGTGTGTTGAGTGGCTTGGAGTTATTGTGTGCCTAATCTTTTGCTTCCTCTGAACTTCTCGGTCATGGGTTGGGAAGATTTTTCCTCAGGATTCTTGCTTTAATACTGCATTGCATCTTGTCCCAGTGCTGTTGCAGGCATGTTAGATGGGTTCATGACCATTGTAACATCCTGTGCCTTCAGTCATTCCTTGATGTCATATAGACTGAATCAACTGGCTGATATTCATGATGCTGGGAATCTCATTGGGGAGAGTGAGATGGATCCCCACTTGGCACTTCTGGCTGAAGGTGTTGCCGATGCTTCAGCCTCATCTTTTGGACCTGATGGGTTGGGATCCTCCAGGCAATGAGGTTGGAGGTGATTGACCTCCCTCAATTAATTATTTAATTCTCCATCACGAGTCACAACCAAATGTGGAACGACTGTGTAGGATTACTTATCCCTGCCTATTGCGAGTTGATTTCCCACTGTTGAGCAACCCTGTGTTTTGACATTAGTAAATTAAGTCCTTGTTTTGACAATGTTTGCTGTTGTTCCATGGTAGCCCTCCTAATCTTCTCATTTGTCCATATTTGATAATGCCAACACAGTCAGTCCTTCTATCAAGCGAAGGTTGCATTAGTCATACTGCCAAGAAATGATGGTTAGGAATGATTAGAGTTTATGCACCAGCAATATACAAGTATAATGTTTGTATTAATATTGAATTCTCTCCGCAGTTTCAAGATCAGATTATCAAAAACAAACACAGAAAGCATTGCAGAAACTAAGCAGGTCTGGCAGCATCTGTGGAGAGAGAAACACCATTAACATTGAGTCTAATGTGACTCATCTTCCCGACATCAAAACCTAAACAATTTGCCAGCCTTGTGAGGTTTACGAAGGATTTGGTGTTCCACAGTGTCACTAACATCTGAAGGGTGCTGTGGCGTGGGGAAGGCTTTCATTAAGGACCTGTGGGATCTGTCTTGACAACATCTCCTACCTGA
>NW_025134772.1:0-1175 GCF_004010195.1 Chiloscyllium plagiosum
ATGTCTCCCCGGTGTGGCAGTATTTAAATACACCAATGTCTCCCCGGTGTGGCAGTATTTAAATGCACCAATGTCTCCACGGTGGAGCAGTATTTAAATACACAAATATCTCACCGGTGTAGCAGTATTTAAATACACCAATGTCTCCCCGGTGTAGCAGTATTTAAATTCACCAAAGTCTCCCCGGTGTAGCAGTATTTAAATACACCAATGTCTCCCCGGTGTAGCAGTATTTAAATGCACCAATGTCTTCCCGGTGTAGCAGTATTTAAATTCACCAAAGTCTCCCCGGTGTGGCAGTATTTAAATACACCAATGTCTCCCCCGTGTAGCAGTATTTACATACACCAATACCTCCCCGGTGTAGCAGTATTTAAATACACCAATGTCTCCCCGGTGTAGCAGTATTTAAATGCACCAATGTCTCCCCGGTGTAGCAGTATTTAAATACACCAATGTCTCCCCGGTTTAGCGGTATTTAAATACACCAATGTCTCCCCGGTGCAGCAGTATTTAAATACACCAATGTCTCCCGGGTGTAGCAGTATTTAAATGCACCAATGTCTGCCCGCTGTAGCAGTATTTAAATACACCAATGTCTCCCCGGTGTAGCAGTATTTAAATGCACCAATGTCTCCCCGGTGTAGCAGAATTTAAATACACCAATGTCTCCCCGGTATAGCAGTATTTAAATACACCAATGTCTCCCCGGTGTGGCAGTATTTAAATACATCAATATCTCACCGGTGTAGCAGTATTTAAATGCACCAATATCTCCCCGGTGTAGCAGTATTTAAATGCACCAATGTCTCCCCGGTGCAGCGGTATTTAAATGCACCAATGTCTTCCCGGTGTAGCAGTATTTTAATGCACCAATGTCTCCCCGGTGTAGCGGTATTTAAATACACCAATGTCTCCCCGGTGCAGCGGTATTTAAATACACCAATGTCTCCCTGCTATAGCGGTATTTAAATACACCAATGTCACCCCAGTGTAGCAGTTTTTAAATGCACTAATGTCTTCCCGGTGTAGCGGTATTTAAATACACCAAATTCTCCCTCGTATAGCGGTATTTAAATGCACCATTGTCTCCCTGGTGTAGCAGTATTTAAATACACCAATGTCATCCCGGTGTAGCAGTTTTTAAATGCACCAATGTCTCCCCGGTGTAGCAG
>NW_025134773.1:0-1175 GCF_004010195.1 Chiloscyllium plagiosum
GTAAAGATTTCAGGGTTATGCGTCAAATGCAAGTAAATGGGACTGGTTTAGTTTGCGAAATCTGGACGGCATGGATGGGTTGGACTGAAGGTTCTAATTCCATGCTGTATGACTCTGAGTAAATATTGCAACTACTGTGTGTTTTATACTGAGTATTATACTGAAAGAGTTAAAATTAAGGTTTGCTTAATTAAACGCTGTGAGGCAGCAGTGCTAACCACTGTGCCACCGTGCCGCCCACTGTGCCACCGTGCCGCCCACCAAATTCTGGTTCTGTTCCCTGCCTTTGTCCGTCACACAACAGAATGTCTGGGTAAAAGTACTGGGTCCTCTTTCTGACTGTTCTTAGAGATGAGAGTTGCATTGTAGAAAGGCTGAGTTCACGTAGAAGATAAACCATGATCATACTGAATGCAGAGCAGGTCTAAAGTCCAAATAGTCCTTCCCTGATTATCATTATATTGCATTCTGTACTGTACAAACAGACAAACTAATTTCTGGCACACATCCGTGGGTGGCACGGTGGCACAGTGGTTAGCACTGCTGCCTCACAGCGCCAGAGACCCGGGTTCAATTCCCGACTCAGGCGACTGACTGTGTGGAGTTTGCATGTTCTCCCCGTGTCTGCGTGGGTTTTCTCCGGGTGCTCCGGTTTCCTCCCACAGTCCAAAGATGTGCAGGTCAGGTGAATTGGCCATGCTAAATTGCCCGTAGTGTTAGGTAAGGGGTAAATGTAGGGGTATGGGTGGGTTGCGCTTCGGCGGGGCGGTGTGGACTTGTTGGGCCGGAGGGCCTGTTTCCACACTGTAAGTAATCTAATCTAATCCAAAAGTAAGCTTTAATGATGCCCTTTAAAAATATGCATTGTAACAGTGAAGTTAAATTAACAGAATAAAACTCGTCTTTAAATTGTTACAAGAATATAAGAGGATTCTGATCCATGTCCCCAACTGTCTTCGACACATTGTAAGGGGTAAATGTAGGGGTATGGGTGGGTTGCGCTTCGGCGGGGCGGTGTGGACTTGTTGGGCCGGAGGGCCTGTTTCCACACTGTAAGTAATCTAATCTAATCCAAAAGTAAGCTTTAATGATGCCCTTTAAAAATATGCATTGTAACAGTGAAGTTTAATTAACAGAATAATACTAGTCTTTAAATTGTTACAAGAATATAAGAG
>NW_025134774.1:0-1175 GCF_004010195.1 Chiloscyllium plagiosum
AGCCTGCAGACCACAAACAACTATTACCTCTTCATGATTTGATTCCTGCTTGTGTCTATAACGTTCTGCAGACTATAAACAAATGGAACCTCTTCCAGATTTCACTCCTGCTTGTCTCTGCAAAATACTGCAGACCATAAACAACTATTACCTCGACCAGATGTTACTCCTGCTTGAATCTGTAACATCCTGAAGACCATAAACATGAATGACCTCTTCCAGATTACACTCATGCTTGCCTCTGTGGGTGGCACGGTGGCACGGTGGTCAGCACTGCTGCCTCACAGCACCAGAGACCCAGGTTCAATTCCCGCCTCCGGTGACTGTCTGTGTGGAGTTGCGCATTCGCCCCGTGTCTGCCTGGGTTTCACCCGGATGCTCTGGTTTCCTCCAGTCCAAAAAGGTGCAGGCCAGGTTAATTGGCCATGCTAAATTGCCCGTAATGTTAGGTGGTGGGGGAATGGGTCTGATTGGGTTGCTTTTCGGAGGGTCGGTGTGGACTTGTTGAGCCAAAGAGCCTGTTTCCACACTGTAAGTAATCTAATCTAATCCAGCAGATTATAACAACCATTACCTCTTCCAGATTTTTCTCCTGCTTGTCTCTGTAACAGTCTCTAGACCATTAAAAAGTATTACCACTTCCAGTTTTCACTCTTGCTTGAACTTGCAACATCCTGCAGACCATAAACAACTATTCCCTCTTCCAGATTTCATTCCGGCTTGTCTCTGTAACATCTGGCAGTTTATAAACAAATATGACCTCTTCCAGATTTCACTCCTGCTTGTCTGTGAAGCATCCTGAAGACCATACACATCTACGACCTCCTCTTGATTTCACTCCTGCTTGTCCCTGTAACATTCTGCAGACCATAAACAACTACTACCTCTTCTAGATTTCACTCCTGCTTGTCCCTGTGATGTCCTGCAGGTTATAAATAACTACTACCTTTTCTAGATATCATTCCTGCTTGCCTCTGTAACATTCTCCAGACCATAAAAAAAAGACCACTTCCACTTTTCACTCCTGCTTGATTCTGTAACATCCTGCAGATTATAAACAACTATTACCTCTCCCAGATCTCACTCCTGCTTGTCTGTGTAAAATACTGCAGACCATACACATTTATGACCTCCTCTAGATTTCACTCCGGCTTGTCTCAGTAACATCCTGCCGA
>NW_025134775.1:0-1175 GCF_004010195.1 Chiloscyllium plagiosum
TCCATAGCAGATAAGCACTAAGTTAATTCTCTATGGGATTCAACAGCCTCAGCACTAAAATGGTCTCTCTCTCTTGTGTCCTTTTGAAATCTCAAGACAGCAAAGAATTATTTTGTGAATACCCTGCTTGCAAGGGGTAGTAAGAATCCGTTACAATGGACAAGCTCCACCCATTAATTACAAAGCTATGGATAGTACCGAGTCTTGTTTCAGGGTCAGATTCAAAGACTATCATTCATTTCACAAGGGAACGGCTGTGAATGTTATCACTTGGGGTCTTGTTCACACAGATTCACCGATGCTGAGGTAAACGTTATTAATTGCCTTACAGCATCCTGTTATCATTTGGTGAGCCCACGTGTCCCTATCTTTAAGTTCTCTCCTCTTTCTGAGCCTTCCTGCCTATTTATTTTCTAGTGCAGTAAATGTATTCAATAATTCAACATTACATTTGAGTCTGGATGTTTAAAGGCAAGTTTTAAGGCTATAGACTTTATCACCCAGATGCCCCCACCCTCATGCCTCCCTTTGATTGCACTGCGATCACTGAAAGAGAAGGCTAGTCAAAACGAATGCCCTTCAAGGTGGTCCAGCCATCAACATCCTGTAGAGCGGCACCACCATCTTCGCAGCTCATCTGGTCACATTTATCATCGCCATCGACACTTGTGGGTGAGCCATCGGATCGCAAAAGGAGCATCTTCTGGGGCAAATCCATATCACTAAGGGACCTCATAAGCCTAGTAATTAAATACCTAACAATACCAATACCAACAAACAGACAAGGCTAAATTGATAAGCCAATTGTACCATCAGCCCGATCTGCAGTTTCCCCAACTGGTCCCTTCAGTCATTCTGTCAAGGAATACCTGGATCTCTTCTTGTATCTTAGTAATATTGCCAGTGAGATCGGGAATGTCCATAGTGCATTTATCTTGGACAATGGTGCAGACCTCACCCTCCTGCGGGAGTATATAGTCTAAGGCATACCGATTCTGCACAGAGTAAAGAGGTCTGATAATCCCAGTTTACTCTGTTTCAGAGCCTCTTTAGTCTTATTTCCTCGAATGGTCAGGCTGTCAAAGAGGGAATTGCAGTTCTGTTGACTTGTCACCCCTGCCAATCCTTCTAACCCCAGGGTACCCAGCCTATCGGGTGTCCTGTATTGTCACCCA
>NW_025134776.1:0-1175 GCF_004010195.1 Chiloscyllium plagiosum
GTGTCTGTGTGCGCGCGCGAGTGTCTGTGGGTGTGCGCAAGTGTCTGTGAGTGTGTGAGTGTGTCTGTGCGTGCGAGTGTCTGTGTGTGCGCGAGTGTGTGCGTGAGCGTCTGTGTGTCTGTGTGCACGTGAAAGTGTCTGTGTGTGCGCGAGTGTCTGTGTGTGCGCGCGCGGGTGTGTGTGTGTGCGCGCGAGTCTGTGTGTGTGCGCATGAGAGTGTCGGTGTGTGCGCGCGTGTGTCTGCGTGTGCGCGAGTGTCTGTGTGTGCGTGTGTCTGTGTGTGCGCGAGTGTCTGTGTGTGTGTGTCTGAGCGTGAGCGCGCGAGTGTCTGTGTGTGAGCGCGCGAGTGTCTGAGTGTGCGCGCGCGAGTGTGTGTGCGCGAGTGTATGTGTGCGTGCGAGTGTCTGTGTGTGCGCGCGAGTGTCTTTGTGTACTCGTGAGTGTCTGTGTGTGTGCGAATGTCTGTGTGTGTGTGTCTGTGTGTGCGTGAGTGTCTGTGTGCGCGCGCGAGTGTCTGCGTGTGCGCGCGCGAGTGTCTGTGTGTTCGCGCGCGTGTCTGTGTGTGCACGTGAGTGTCTGTGCGAATGTCTGTGTGTGTGTGTCTGTGTGTTCGCGCGCGAGTGTCTGAGTGTGCGCGCGCGAGTGTCTGTGTGCGCGCGAGTGTCTGTGTGCGCGCGAGTGTCTGTGTGCGCGCACGAGTGTCTGAGTGTGTGCGCATGCGAGTGTCTGTGTGTGTGTCTGTGAGTGCGCGCACGACTGTGTGCGCGAATGTCTATGTGTGAGCGCGAATGTCTGTGTGTGTATGTGCACCTGCGTGTGCGCGTGCGAGTGTGTGCGCGCGAGTGTATGTGTGCGTGCGAGTGTCTGTGTGTGCGTGCGAGTGTCTGTGTGTGCGCGAGTGTGTGTGTGTTTGTGTGCGTGAGCGTCTGTGTGTGCACGAGTATGTGTGTCTGTGTGCGCGCGCGAGTGTCTGTGTGCGCGCGAGTGTCTGTGTGCGCGCGAGTGTCTGTGTGCGCGCACGAGTGTGTGTGTGCGCGCATGCAAGTGTCGGTGTGCACGCGCGCGAGTGTCTGTGTGTGCGCGCGAGTGTCTGAGTGTGCGCGCGAGTGTCTGAGTGTGTGCGCATGCGAGTGTCTGTGTGTGTGCGTGTGTCTGTGAGTGCGCGCACGACTGTG
>NW_025134777.1:0-1175 GCF_004010195.1 Chiloscyllium plagiosum
GTGCCGGTGTGCTGTAATCCCTGTGTGTGTATCAGTGACCAGTAATCCCTGTGTGTGTGCATCAGTGAGCTGTAATCCCTGTGTGTGTGTCAGTGATCTGTAATCCCTGTGTGTGTATCAGTGAGCTGTAATCCCTGTGTGTGACAGTGAGCTGTAATCCCTGAGTGTTTGTATCAGTGAGCTGTAATCCCTGTCTGTGTGTCAGTGATCTGTAATCCCTGTGTGTGTATCAGTGAGCTGTAATCCCTGTGTGTGTCAGTGAGCTGTAATCCCTGAGTGTTTGTATCAGTGAGCTGTAATCCCTGTGTGTGTATCAGTGAGCTGTATTCCCTGTGGGTGTGCATCAGTGATTTGTAAACACTGTTTGTGTGTCAGTGAGCTGTAATCTGAATTTGTGTGTATCAGTGAGCTGTAATCCCTGTGTGTGTATCAGTGAGCTGTAATCCCTGTGTGTGTATCAGTGAGCAAATCCCAGTTTGTGTATCAGTGAGCTGTAATCCCTGTGTGTGTATTAGTGAGCTGTAATCCCCGTGTGTGTGTATCAGTGATCTGTAATCCGTTGTGTGTGTATCAGTGAGCTGTAATCCCTGTGTGTGTATCAGTGAGCTGTAATCCCTGTGTGTGTATCAGTGATCTGTAATCCTTATGTGTGTGTATCAGTGAGCTGTAATCCCTGTGTGTGTGTGAATCAGTGATCTGTTATCCCTGTGTGTATCAGTGAGCTGTAATCCCGATGTGTGTGTCAGTGACCTGTAATCCCTGTGTGTGTATCAGTGAGCTGTAATCCCTGTGTGTGTATATCAGTGAGCTGTAATCCCTGTGTGTGTGTATCAGTGAGCAGTAATCCCTATGTGTGTGCCAGTCAGCTCTAATCCCTGTGTGTGTCAGTGAGCTGTAATCACTGTGTGTGTATCAGTGAGCTATAATCCCTGTGTATGTATCAGTGAGATATAATACCTGTGTGTGTGTGTCAGTGAGCTGTAATCCCTATGTGTGTTTCAGTGAGCTGTAATCCCCGTGTGTGTGTGTCAGTGAGCTGTAATCCCTGTGTGTGTATCAGTGAGCTATAATCCCTGTGTGTGTGTGTGTGTGTCAGTGAGCTGTAATACCTATGCGTGTTTCAGTGAGCTGTAATCCCCATGTGTGTGTATCAGTGAGCTGTGATCCCTGTGTAT
>NW_025134778.1:0-1175 GCF_004010195.1 Chiloscyllium plagiosum
CAGTGCCCACTCCCTCAGCACTGACCCTCCGACACTCAGGTTTGCACTTTGACTGGGAGGGTATTCAAGAGCCACTGTGTTTGGCCTTTCTGCTGTCCTCCCCATCCCACAATATCTCCGTATGGTTTTGCTGTCCCTACCCCTGGCTCAGAGCCTGTGACATGTCGATCTGACCTCGGGAAATGTTCACTCTGCTGCTCTGTTCAGGCAAGGCCTAGCCCCCAGTATTGCCATGGTCTCCATTTTTTTCAAAAAATGTACAGATTTTCGCATGTACAGGATTTTGCATTTGAATATTGAGAATAATCCGGCCTCCGTACTTACAGATTTATCAAAGGCTTCAGCCTGTTTTAGAGTGCGAGGGTACCCATCAATCATGAAGCCTTTGGTATCCTGCAGGTTTTCCAACATGGCGTCTTTCAGAATCTCTAGGGTCGTTCCCTAAGTGAAACAACACAAGGTTTTGGATCAAATTACAGACAATTGTGGTGGGCAATGTCTATTCCCAGTCGCCTGGAAAGTGGTTGCTACAGTTACCCACATCTTCTGTCCCTTTGAGAGAGATAGATCCAATCTTAATTTTTCCTATTTCCTGCTTTCACATTTCTGATAATTTTGTATTTATGTGGAAGTATTGAAAGGAAATGCGAAAACGACACCCGTTCCTTTAGCAGCCCCTGTGCTACTCTTTGTCCTTTCCCTTAGAGTCTGCAGGAGATTAAACCCAGTCTAGGTTTAATGATGTCTCTCTCAGCCGTTTGATTCGAGTTGGACTGAGGAACACATCAGGATCCTGAACAAAAGGTTGATTTCTGGCTCAGCTCAAACTCTGAAAGGCAGCGTTTGGTGCTGGGTCTCATTAAGTTATATCGGAAAACAAATAGCCGGGCCAGCAGCGAGTGAGGAATCTCACTTTGTGACATTTATTCTACTTATGCTTTATTCTTGATATGCACTTGGAAATAAATCAGCTGGGTCTGCGTGAGAGAGTTAGGTCAAACACTGACATGAGGGAGACCCTCAGACACAGTCTTCTGCAGAAACAGTTCCTGCTATAATTGGATGGATTTGCTGGAGTTTTACAAAATCATGAGGCACATGGATAGGATAAATAGACAAAGTATTTTCCCTGGGGCGGGGCCGTCCAGAACTAGGGGGCATAGGTTTAGGGTGAG
>NW_025134779.1:0-1175 GCF_004010195.1 Chiloscyllium plagiosum
GGACACAAACCTTTGGAATATCCTCCCGAACCCCTTCTGTCCGCCTTAAGGATGTATCTAAAAATCGTTCTCTTTAATCAACGTTTCCATCATTCGTGAAGATTTTAGGAGATTTGTCAATGTGAAAGGCTCCATACAATGCAGGTCGTTGTTGTTATTGTCTGACATCAGGAGAATCAGGGATGAGCCCTCTCTCTCATACCTGATGAACAGCAGCAAAAGCAGGAAGCACTGAGCATTCTCCAGCGCACAACGGGCCTCGGATTATTGATGTCAGCGCAGGACCAATAAGAGTGGGGGAACGGGGGCGAGAGTTGCTAGTTGGTCCTTTAACCAATCGGAGTGAATGAGGGGCGGGACAATACTCAACCACGTGATAAACTTCACTGACAGCATAGTGTTGTTGTGGCCAAGGCATTGGCAATGTGTGAAGGTGAAGGGCAGGGGAAAGGAAAGACATATTGACCAGGAAGTGGAGGAAGTTTTCATGGTATGGGATGAGAGGTTTTACAGAACTTAGTGCACATTGTAAAACACAAATTTCAAAATCCAAATTCTGCACCATTTCCCCTCCCTATAATGCATTTTGCACTCGCTGAAATATCAACTGTGTGTTTCTCCCTCCACAGATACCAATGATCAGTGCCAAAGCCCCATTGCCTGTGGAGAACGTGATGTTTGACTTCGTTGTACAGCTGCAGTTCGTGTGGTGAAGGTGCTCCCACAATGTGGTTGGTTATTCACTCAGCGACAGTGAAGAGTTGACAATGTATGTGCAAATCAACAAAAGTTTGTTTTTTTTTTAATCATGTTTATAAATCCACAGAAATACTATTGAGAACTTCTGACGTAAGGCCACAGATGGGGGTATTAGGTCAGGTGATCAAAAGAATTGCCAAATAAGCAGGTTTTCAGGAATACCTTAAAGGAGGAAAGCAGGTCTGAGGGCGTTAGGGTGGGAATTCCAGACCGTGTTGCCTTGGCAACAGTAGAAACAGCCAGACAGTTGAAGCAATGAATAAACTCATCGTTGGGAGTCTGAAAGAAAATGAGTTGTCGGGGTCTCACAGGTTGTGTGGTGCAGGGAAACAGGGATGTTCACAGCCAGGAATTACATCAAAGGTGAGAATTTTAAATTGTTACTTGTTAATAGGAGCCTTTTGATGGATCAACAA
>NW_025134780.1:0-1175 GCF_004010195.1 Chiloscyllium plagiosum
GGGCTGAATGGCCTCCTCCTGTTCCTGTGTAAGTGACCCAAGGGACTGAATGGCCTCCTCCCGTTCCCGTGTAAGGGACTCCAGGGGCTGAATGGCCTCCTCCTGTTCCTGTGCAAGTGACCCAAGGGACTGAATGGCCTCCTCCTGTTCCCGTGTAAGAGACTCAAGGGACTGAATGGCCTCCTCCTGTCATTGTGTAAGTTACACAACAGACTGATGGCCTCCTCCTGTTCCTGTGTAATTGACTCAAGGGACTGAATGTTTTCCTCCTGTTTCTCTGTAATTGACTCAAGGCGCTGAATGGCTTCCTCCTGTTCCTGTGTTTAATGAGTCAAGGGGTTTAATGGCCTCCTTCTGTCTCTTTGGTAAATGATTTGAGCGTATGAATGGTTTTTTCCTCATATGATTGGTTAGTGCCAAGGGCCTGATTGGGTAAAAGTGGTTCCTGTTTAACAGCTCGAAGTGCTGCGTCGTGTGATGAACCCTATACCTTTAAGAGGTCATTTTGTCCGAGTTTCTGTTGCGAGATGGTGAGCTGGTTCGTTAAGACCACTTGGGTAAACAGCTGGAGAGACCTTGGGTTTATATTAATGCAGCCTGAATGGGTGTGGCCAGCTCTCAGATTAGGATATCTGTGTTTTAGTTTCGCAGTAGCGTCAGACGCTCTTGGGGTGTCAAAAGAGTTGGAAGCTTCAGTAAATGTCTCTTGGCTGCTACTCTCTCTGAATTTTCTCTGGATGGTTTTTAAACCTCCTGCACTGGAGCACTGTATGTGAGAATCTGCCTCTGAATGTGCCTTTTTGCCAACTGGTTGTGTTTCTGGGATCTTACTCTATCGGTACAGTTTGTTAGCAAAAGGTACTGCATCTATTATTCGGTTAAGTTTTCCAAGCGTGTTAAGTTATTTTAAATTTCTCTTTCTTTGATTGTATTTTAATGGCATTGTTTAAATTAAATGTTTTGGATAACATTGAGTAGTTTGACTGGTCACATTGCACCTGGACCAGTTACGTCACATTTGCCTTTAGAATAAGAAAATGTTTGGATCTAGGATATTGTTTAGAAGTGCTCTGCTCTGGTCTATAACAGTGCATTCCATCTCTTCCTGTGTGATAAGCTGCAGGGACTGAATGGGCTATCCATCTTTCTGTGCAGTAGTATGGCTTTTTCATATT
>NW_025134781.1:0-1175 GCF_004010195.1 Chiloscyllium plagiosum
CTCGAAACTGCGTATTCATGTAGTGCTGTACACCACAGCAGCAGGAGAAGCAGGACAGCATTCAACCACAACCTGTAACTTTTTGCCAGGGTGACACCTCAGTCTGTCATTACAATCAACACCATCTATGGCTCGGTGACGAGTGTGGGTGAACATGTCAGAGTCAGAATCACATGAACCTTAACCTGATGCTAACTCATTAAAGCTACCGGACTTGACCAACAGATCTGAACGAAGCCCTGCAGTCCTGCCACATTCAGTCATAAATGGTGATGGACGATTAAACAAATGACTGGAGGCGAGGGCTCCACAAACTTCCCCGTCCTAAATAATGGAACACACCTGCACATCAGTGTAAAAGAGAAGGATGTTTTATCTGCACCATCCTCTGCCAGACGTGTTGAGTCGATGATACACCTCACCCTCATCATGATGCCCACAAAATCACAGATGCCAGTCTTCAACCAATTCGATTTGCTGCATGTGAGAGAAAGAAACAGCTGAACACAATAGATACGACAAAGGCAATGGGTCCTGATCCCATTCCTGCAACAGGACTGAAGCCTTGTGCTGCACAACAGGTCGTGTCCCTGGGAATGCTGTTTCAGTCTAACTCCAACTCTAACATCTCCCTGGCAATGTTGTAGGGGGTAGTGTAATTTTTAAACGGTTAGCTGCATTTTAGTCTTTTTACCTTATAGTAAACACAAGCAGACACTCGAAACTGGTGCCGGACCTCCCCCATGTTTTTATGAATGAAACAATTGTAACAGCTTTCCTCGATAGCTGAGAGACCGCCCTTAACCACAGTTGTACAACATCATCCATATAAGGAAAGAACGGGGAACTCGAAAACTGATTGGCCAAGTGAGTAACAAAATAATCGCAGGCACCAGAACCCAAATAAGGAAAACAGTGGGGAACCCTAGCACTCATTGGTCAAGACAGCAGTAGGACACCCAGCCCACATATACGTGTATATAATGCATGGAGATGACTATACATGTGTGTGTACCCACGGGGAACTGCACCCGACTTTGCAAAGTTGAATGAAAAGTTTTGGACAGACTCCTCCGTGTCTTTGTTCCTGGGAAGGGAAATAAAAGTGCCGGAGATGGGGCTGGACAGCCGCATATCTCGCACAATGTGGATAATTACTCAGCTATGTCCAGTCC
>NW_025134782.1:0-1175 GCF_004010195.1 Chiloscyllium plagiosum
GAGTCTACTACTGTTGCAGGCAGTGCAATCCACGCCTCTACCACTCTCTGAGTAAAGACACTACCACTGACATCTGTCCTATATCTATCATCCCTCAATTCAAAGCTATGTCTTTTCATCTAGCCATTGCCATCCGATGAAAAAGACTCTCACTGTCCAGTCTGTCTAACCCTCTGATTATCTTATATGTCTCAATTAAGTCACCTCTCAACCTCCTTCTCTCCAACGAAAACAGCCGCAAGTTTCTCAGCTTTTCCTTGTGAGACCTTCCCTCCATACCAGGCAAGATCCTAGTAAATCTCTTCTGAACCCAAAGCTTCCACATTCTTCCAATAATATGGTGACCAGAACTGTGCACAATACTCCAAGTGCAGTCGGACTAGAGTTTCGTACAGCTGCAGCATAACCTCATGGTTCCGAAACTCAATCCCTGTATGTATAAAAGCTACCACACCATCTGCCTTCTTCACAACCCTGTCAACTTGGGTGGCAACTTTCAAGGATCTATGTAACTGGACACTGAGATCTCTGTGCTCATCTATTCTGCCAAGAATCTCAACTTTAGCCCAGTACTCTGTATTCTTGTTGCTCCTTCCAAAGTGAATCACCTCACACCTTTCCGCATTAAACTGCATTTGCCAGCTCTCAGCCCAGCTCTGCAGCTTATCTATGTCTGTCTGTAACCTATCACAATCTTCGTCACTATCCACAACTCGACCGACCTTAGTGTCATCTGCAAATTTACTTACCCATCCTTCAGTGCCCTCATTCAGGTCATTTATATAAATAACAAACAACAGTGCACCCAAAACAGATCCTTGCCACGTCCCACTAGTAACTGAACTCCAGGATAAATATTTCCCATCAACCACCACCCTCTGTCTTCTTCCAGCTAGCCAATTTCTGATCCAAACCGCTAAATCACCCTCAATCCCATGCCTCTGTATTTTGTGCAATAGCGTCAGGACTTATCAAACACCTTACTGAAATCCCTATACACCATATCAACCGCTTTACCCTTATCCACCTGGTTGGCTACTTTCTCAGAAAACTTGTAAGGTTTGTGAAGCACGACCTACCTTTCACAAAACCATGTTGAATATCCCTAATCAACTTATTGCTTACTAGATGATTATAAATCCTATCTCTTATAACCCTTTCCAACACTTTAACCA
>NW_025134783.1:0-1175 GCF_004010195.1 Chiloscyllium plagiosum
AATCAACACGAATGGCTATGCTTTCAGTCATCACGGGCCTAAATTCTGAAATTTAATCATGACACTTCTTCTATCTCCATCAAGTCACAATTGTCAAATGATTTTAATCCACGTGTTCAGACATATAATGAAACATCTCTGTCGGATTAGAAACTTGAACCTTTAGGGTCAGAGGAAGGGGCACTACCACTAATCAGCAATAACCCCGAAAGCTGCAACATGATTTTCCTGTGTGCTTGCTCATCAGCCTGTTCTGACATGCTGTAACACACCTCCACAACAGGCAGGACATGAATCCAGATCATCTGCTCCAGAGATTGTGACACTAACACAGGTTCATGGAATGAAATCAAATCCAGAACTCTGGCACAGAGGCAGGGGCGCTTTCCATTACACAAGACTTAAACCATGTCCAGAATTTGGGTCATATTTTAAGTGTCAGCTTTCAGCTCAGCATGCATTTATTACATTCTGATTAACATTACTGATATAAACAGGCCACTGTTCTCATTGTTAAACAAATAAAAGGTATTAGACTCACTACAGGATGATAATCGCATGTGCTCTGCTATTGAGATAAACTCTGAACATCTTTAATTGCTTGGCTATGATTTCCAGCTTAAATGGTTATTATCTGTTGTCTGCAATATTAGCAAAAGAAATCCTGCAGGCACACTCTGAAGGATCTCGAAAAGATATCAATGCCGAACAACAGAGATGTGGAAAGAGCCCAGTTTCTGGCCAAAACACACTGGTCACTATTTCCAATCTCAGACATGTGGTTTCCGTCTTCCTAAAACAATTAAGTGATACAAGGCAAATGCTTACTTTCCAGCCTCTCCATAACCACTGCACAATCTGCCTACACAAGGCATACCAACCTCTGGGTCTTTCGAAAACTCAAGGTTGGTATCTGTAGACCTTTGGTGAGGGGAGGGTCTTTTAAAGCTGAAGGAAGAGGATGAGGGTGCATTAATAACACTCACTGGGCTGAGGTGTGGCAGATGGTGGTTAACTTGGATAAATGCGAGGTATTGCATTTTGGTAAAACAAACAAGGGAATGACTTATACAATTAATGATAGTGCGTTGGTAGAGTTATAGAACACAGGGATCCAAGGGTGCTCAGATCATTGACTTTAAAAGTTAGGAGTCATGCTGAGATTGTGCCAGACA
>NW_025134784.1:0-1175 GCF_004010195.1 Chiloscyllium plagiosum
GATTAAGGCGAGTATCACTCTAGTATTTAAAGACGAAATAACTGAGATAATATCCAATGAGATTTTATAAATGATGCAAACAAAGTAAGAGGGAGTGATAATGTTATAGTAGCTGCATATAAGCCTTCAAATAATCAATGGAAATTAGAAGAACAAATATGCAGGGAGAGTGGCGAGACTTGCAGGAGCAATAGGGTTGTCATAATAGGTGATTTTAATTATCCTAACATAGACGGGGACTTCCAGAGGGTTAAGAATTTAGATGGAATGTAATTTGTTAAGTGTGTTCAGGAAAGCAGCAACAAGCAGCATGTAGAGGGTCCTACTCGGAGAGGGACAAACTCGACCACTGTTGGGAAATAGGGCAGGATAGGTGACGGAGAGAATGTCGGGGAGCATTTTGACAAAAGTGACCAGAGCTGTATTAATATTAAAATAGGTATGGTAGCGACAAAACTGGTCCACAGATTCAAGTTCTAGACTGGGGCAAAGCGTGATTTGTTGGAATTAGACAGGGGATTGCAGCGCTTGATTGGAGTAGTGTGTTTCCAGGTAAAAGGATCCCGGGAAGTTGGAGGGCTTAAAAAGTGAAATAGCTCGAGTTCAAGGTCGATATGTTCCTGTGAGGGTGAAGGGAAAGTGACGCTGGAATAAAAAAACCTTGGATGACAAGAGATATTAAGGCTCTGACCAGAAAAAAAGGAGTAATCGCTCAGGTACAGGCAGCTGAGGAATCTCTGGAGGTACACAGGGGATATAGGAGTTTACTGAAGAAGGAAATCAGCAGGGCTAAAGTGGGATAGCCTTGGCTGAGCAGATTAGGGTGAATCCAAATTCAGTATAGTAAAGAAAAAGAACAACCAGAGAGAGATAGGACGCCTTACAATCCAAAATGGGCATGCATGTGTAAAACCTCAAGAGATGGGTGAGGTCCTCAATTTCCCCTCTGTGTTTATCATGAAGAAAGGCATGAAGACCTGTGACCTTTGGGAGGTTAGTTGCGATACCTTGGTACAGCCCATATCACAGTAGAGGTGCTGTTGGATATATTAGAATGCACAAAGTCAGATAAATCTCTTGGTCCTGACCAGATATATCTAAGGGCACTGAACGAGGCGAAAGAAGACAGTTCAGGGGCCAAGGTCCCAGAAGACTGGGCAGTAGCAAATGTTGTG
>NW_025134785.1:0-1175 GCF_004010195.1 Chiloscyllium plagiosum
GTTTTTATCTCTTTTTTCCCCTTTTTCTTCTTTATTTCCTTTACTTTCTTTTTATTTCTCTTTTATTTGTGTTACTTGTTGTTGAAGAGTTTGCTTGCAGTGATAGCATCGGCTGTCATGAGCGAGACTGCGAGCAACGTGGACTTGTGTTGGAGAATGGGTTCTCAGCGGCTTCTGCAATTTGAGGCGGTCCTAGTGCTGACTCATGGCTGTTGCTACAGCGAGGCAGTCCTAGTGCTGACTCATGGCTGTTGCTCCAGCGAGGCGGTCCTAATGCTGACTCATGGGTGTTGCTGCATCGAGGCGGTCCTAGTGCTGACTCATAGTTGCTAAGGCAAGGCGGTCCTAGTGCTGACTCATGGCTGCTGCAGCGAGGCGGTCCTACTGCTGACTCATGGCTGCTTCAGCGAGGCGGCCCTAGTGCTGACTCATGGCTGCTGCAGCGAGGCGGTCCTAGTGCTGACTCATGGCTGCTGCTACAGCGAGGGGGTCCTAGTGCTGACTCATGGCTGCTGCTACATCGAGGGTTCCTAGTGCTAACTCATCGCTGTTGCTACAGTGAGGGGGTCCTAGTGCTGACTCATGGCTGCTGCTGCAACGAGGCGGTCCTAATGCTGACTCATGGCTGTTGCAACAGCGCAGCCGGTCCTAGTGCTGACTCATGGCTGCTGCTTCAGCGAGGCGGTCCTAGTGCTGACTCATGGCTGCTGCTGCAATGAGGTGGTCCTAGTGCTGACTCATGGCTGTTGCTACAACGAGGCGGTCCTAGTGCTGACTCATGGCTGTTGCTGCAACGAGGCGGTCCGAGTGCTGACTCATGGCTGTTGCTACAGCGAAGGGGTCCTAGTGCTGACTCATGGCTGTTGCTACACCGAGGCGGTCCTAGTGCTGACTCATGGCTGTTGCTCCTGCGAGGCGGTCCTAGTTCTGACTCATCGTTGTTGCTGCAGTGAGGGGGTCCTAGTGCTGACTCATGGCTGTTGCTACAGCGAGGCAGTCCTAGTGCTGACTCATGGCTGCTTCAGCGAGTCGGTCCTAGTGCAGACTCATGGCTGTTGCTACAGCGCGGGGGTCCTAATGCTGACTCATGGCTGTTGCTGCAGTGAGGGGGTCCTAGTGCTGACTCATGGTTGCTAAGGCAAGGCGGTCCTAGTGCTGAGTCATGGCTGCTGCTA
>NW_025134786.1:0-1175 GCF_004010195.1 Chiloscyllium plagiosum
AAGATAGAGAGATTGAACAGTTTAGGCCTACACCCCTGGAATTTAAAAAAATGAGGGGAGTTCAAATTGAGCTATTCAAGATGATAAAAGGTGTAGATAGAATAGATGTGGAAGAGATGCTTCCTCTTGTGGTGCATTCTAGGACGAGAAGTCATAATCTTAGGATAAGGGGTAGCAAGTTTAAAACAGAGTTGAAGAGAAACTACAGCTCCCAAAAGGTTGTGAATCTGTGAAATTTGATACCCCAAAATGCAATGGACGCTGGGACAGTGAGCAAATTAAAAATGAGTCAGACAGATGTTTAATTGGTAATGGGTTGAAGGATTATGGAGACAGAGCAGGAAAATGGGGTGGAGGAGCAAATCAGCCATGATCGAATGGTGGAGCAGACTCGATTGGTGGAATGGCCTAATTCTGCTCCAACATCTCATGAACGTATGTGGGGGTGGCTTGGGACTCCAGTAACTAGCACTGCTGCCTTATGGCACCAGATATTGGGTTCGATTCCAGCCTCAGGTGACTGTGCAACTCCACACAGACATTCTGTCCATGTCTGTGTGGGTTTCCTTTGGGTGCTCCATCTATCTTCCACAATCCAATAATGTTCAAGTTAGGTGGATAGCCATGGAAAATGCAAGGTAGGGTGGTGAGTCTGGGGAAGATGCTGCATGGAGCAATGGTGTGGACTTGATTGACCAAATCAGCCTGTTTCCACACTGGAGGGTTTCGGTGATTCTATTTATGAAAAACCTTTGTCATGTAACATTATGGAAACAGGACATTCACCAGTTCCCCTTTTCCCACAGCGCTTAACTCAGGAATCACGTGTGTTTAGATTAATCTGGGGTATTATGATAATCTCACCCAACAGCAGGAATAAAGGCTGACATGATGCCAGTTATTTATACTGGTAGATGAATGCCTCATTTACTTGATAATTACAAATATCTGAACGCGAACCCATTATTGAAGAATAAATGGAATCTTACGGATCAGGAGCTTTGATATATGGAACAAAGGGATTTTGATGTCCATGTTCACACAATAATAAATGTAACCAAAATGGCGACTGGAATTGTTCATGGAGCTACAACACAGGAAGGAGCTGGTGTTGTATTGTCCAGAGATTTACACTGATGGTGTGTGGTTCATTCAGATTCAGCATCATAACTCAG
>NW_025134787.1:0-1175 GCF_004010195.1 Chiloscyllium plagiosum
TTTGGTCTGTTTGATTACAGCATTCCTTCACAATACATCCAGGAAAATAACAACGATGAAACTTCCAAAAACAGAATGCAAGAACATAAGAAGCAGGAGTAGGTTATTCAGCTCCGACAGCCTGCCTTTCGATTCAATACGATCATGGCTGATCTGCTGTAGGCCCCACCTCCTGCAGGGCCTGCCGTGTCAAACATCCATCCATCCCTAACTTCCAACCATCTCAATGTCCTATCTCCGCAATCTGTCTGAGATAGAGAAGTCCCGATGGTCACTCCCCTCTGTGAGAAGGAGACACACCGCACACATACACTGTGACCTTTTGACATCAATAAAATATATGAACACCAGGCAAGATTGACTGACCCAGATAACAAGGCAGTATTTGACTGATGATGGTATCAAGGAACCTGAAGTAAATGGAACATAATGGAGATTATGAGGAATTTCCCCACATTTTTTTTGAGTGGGAGCAACAGCGAAGGTAAGGCGAATCAGGAAGGCTACAGCTAAGGAGCGGGAGATGTTTAAAATTACTTACCGGTGGTGGCCAGCGGTGTTTTTCTTCCACAGTGGGAGCGGGAGCAGCGGCGTAAGTGACGCGGACCAGAGGGGTAGCCGGGAAGGAAAGTAAGTGAGCAAATATATTAGCAAGGCCCTGTGGCCCAGAAGGGAAGAGGGCAGAAGAGAAAAGTGCTAGTGGTAGGACACTTGATTGCTAAGAAAATTGACAGGATCAGGATTCCCAGAAGGTATGTTACCTCCCTCGTGCCAGGGTCTGGGACGTCTCCGATCAGATGAATAAGATTCTGAAAGGGGAGGGCAAACAACCAGACATCGTGTTGCATATTGGCACCAATGATACAGCCAGGAAAAGGATTGAGGATATAAGAAGTGATTTCAGGGAGTCAGGGTGGAATCTGCAGAGCAGTAAGAACAGAGTAGTGTTCTCAGGTTGGCTGCGCAGCTGGTGAAGGAGGGAGGACTTCAGATATGTAGATAATTGGGATGCCTTCTGGGAAAGTGGGACCTGTACATGAAGGACAGGTTGCACCTGAACTGGAAGGGGACCAATGCCCTGGGTGGAAGGTTTGCTCGAGTGGTTCAGGAGGGTTTAAATTGTATTGCAGGGGTGTGGGAATCTAAGCTATATACCGGAGGTGAGAATTGATGGA
>NW_025134788.1:0-1175 GCF_004010195.1 Chiloscyllium plagiosum
AAGAAAGAAATAAATAAAAACAAACCTGCACAGTTACCACCTTTGCTGTTTGAATTCGTGAGTGCATCTGGGAAAACTAACGAACCGTGAAATCCACAACCAATCCTGGAGGAACTGTTGGGCGAGGTTCACAGCACAGAATCAGATAAGTTAATTGTTGTGTTAAGTTTATCCAAGAGTAAGGCTGCAGTAGTGGGTACAGTGGATTCTTTCTTGATTATGTGTTTTTGGAGATAAGTCTCTTGATTAAACTTAAAATATAAGCCATAGCTATTAATTTAACCTGGGGCAGTGTATGCAGAGGAATAAGACAGTGTTACTTTCTAGATCTGTAGATTGTGAAGGAGCAAAAATGGCCTTTGCAGTGATATGTACTTCTTGTCAGATGTGGGAGTTTAAGCGTTACTGTGGATTATATCTGCCATAAATGCTGTTGGATGCGAATCTTATCAGATCGAATGGATCGGTTGGAGAGACAGATAGAAGCAATGAGGAATTTGCAACAGCAACATATGTGATGGATGGCAATTATATGAAGGGGGGAAAGTCTCAGATACAGTTACATAGATGGGTTAACTCCAGGAAGAGTAAGAGAGGTAGGCAGCTAGAGCAGGAGTCTTTTGTGGGTATACCCATTTCAAACAGGTATGCTGTTTTGGAAAATGTAGGGGGTGATGGATTCTCAGGGGAATGTAGCACAAACAGCCAAGTTTCTGGTATTGAGACTGATTCTAATGCAACGAGGGGTATGTCGGCTTCCAAGAGATCAATTGTGTTAGGGGATTCTGTAGTCCGAGGTACAGACAGACGTTTCTGTGGCCAGCAGCGAAAAAGCAGAATGGCGTGTTGTTTCCCTGGTACCAGAATCAAGAATGTCTCAGAGAGGGTGCAGAATGTTCTCACGGGGGAGAGGGGCCAGCAGGAGGTCATTGTCCACATTGGAATCAATGGCATTGGAAGGGAAAAGGTTGAGACTCTGAAGGGAGATTACAGAGAGTTAGGTAGAAATTTTAGAAAGGAGGTCCTCAAGGGTAGTAATATCTGGATTACTCCCAGTGCTACCAGTTAGTGAGGGCAGGAATAGGAGGATAGAGCAGATGAATGCATGGCTGAGGAGCTGGTGTATGGGGGAATGATTCACAGTTTTGGATCATTGGAATCTCTTTTGGGGTAGA
>NW_025134789.1:0-1175 GCF_004010195.1 Chiloscyllium plagiosum
GGGAAGGAAGATGGACAGGTAACATAATTCAAGAGAGTGGTGCTGAGTTGGAGGGTTGGACCTGGGATAAGGTGGGGGGAGGGGAGATGAGGAAACTGGTGAAATCCACATTGGTTCTGTATGGTTGGAGGTTCCCATGGCGGAAGATGAGGTGTTCTTCCTCCAGGCATTGGGTAGGTAGGATTTGGCATGGAGGCGGCCCAGGACTTGCATGTCCTTGGCAGAGTGAGATGGGATTTAAAGTGTTCGGCCACAGGGTGGTGGGGTTGTTTGGTGTGTGCAGCTAGGACATGTTTTAATGAAACGTCCCGCAAATTGACGCCCTGTTTCCCCAACGTAGAGGAGACCACATCAATAACAATGGACACAGTAGATGAGGTGTTTGGACGTGCAGGAAACTCTCTGCCGGATGTGGAAGGATCCTTTGAGGCCTTGGATGGAGGTGAGGGGGGATATGTGGGCTCGAAATGTCGACTCTCCTGCTCCTTGGGTGCTGTCTGACTGGCTGTGCTTTTCCGGCCTCACATGTCTTTACTTAGATTTCATACTGTCATACAGCAAAGAAACAGGCCTTTCGGCCCATCCACGTCTATGCTGACCAGCAAACACCAAATCACTGTAATTCCATTTATCTGTACTTGGTCCTTAGCCTACTATTGCCTGGCATTTTAAGTGTTTATCCAGGTGCTGCTTAAATGTTGTGAGAGTACCTGCCTCCACCAACCTCTCCGGCAGAATCTTCCATATTTCTATCACTCTCTGGGTGAAAAAACCTTTTCTCAGATCTCCTGTAAACAACTTACTCATATTAATCTACCACTTGTTTCATTCCTTTAAATGCAGGAACTCAGTGCAGAATTTGTAGTTGGTACTTCTCAAAAGGACCAGAAACTGAAAGTAAAAGAACCCAGTTACTCAAAAGTTTTGCTCCTTTCTTACAATTTCCAAATTATCTTCATTGCCTTAAATATGACTAAAGACACAATGAGTTAAATGTTATCTTGGGAGGAAACATTGCAGCATGGGCAGTCCATTATCCAGTGAGCTGGTTATGTAATTAAACAACAAGTTCAGAACCCGCCCCCCCACCAACCCCGGTTCTCACCCTACTAACTTCCATATACATCGCATCATCCTCTGCCATTTCCGCCACCTACAAACAGACCCCACCAACA
>NW_025134790.1:0-1175 GCF_004010195.1 Chiloscyllium plagiosum
AGTATTGCATAATATAATCAAGGTTTGTGCTCCTCAAAGTCTGTGTCATTGTGAAATTTCATTCTGTTTATTGATCGCCCTCTCGAATTGAAAACCAGTTCTTGGAGCATACCTTCACAGGTGTTGGAAGTTTAATCTTAAACATTAATTGTCTACACCCTTCTATCCGTTATGCACCAATCATCGTGTAATGTCCGAGAAAGCTAAGGGCCTGAAGCCTGACTGTGTTGTACATAATTGGAAGGAAGGTTCCCTAATCCCAGAAATGATCCAAGAGGACAATGGTGATAACATCCCATCCCAGGGAATTTGTTCAACCTCAGTAGGTGTCTCTCAGTGACCTGCCTTTGGTTTCTTCATCACACTGCAGCTCTGCCTCCTGGGAGCAGCTGATTGGATATCCCATGTCAGATGTTTCAGACTGAGTGTTGCACACTTTGTAGCAATGTTGAGTTCATGTTTCAGATTCAATAA
This sequence comes from Chiloscyllium plagiosum, assembly GCF_004010195.1. Lineage (NCBI taxonomy): Eukaryota > Metazoa > Chordata > Chondrichthyes > Orectolobiformes > Hemiscylliidae > Chiloscyllium > Chiloscyllium plagiosum. The sequence continues at coordinate 475 of NW_025134790.1, forward strand.
ATTCTGCTCTGATCAGAGTTTGTGTGGCCTTCTAAACATTCATCAATTACTAAGAAATGGAATTGACTTTGATCAATAATTTCTAATCTCTTTTTCCTTTTCTCTCTCTTATAGTGAATTTAGTGGCTATTCTGATCTTGTCCAAGGAAAAATGTGGTGTTTCCCCTTGCACCACACGCTATTTGGTGGCAATGGCAGCGACAGATCTACTGTTCATTATACTTGAGATTATAATGTACCGATTCAATAAGTACTTTTTCCCTTGGAATTTCCTGGACATTACCCCTGTGTGCAGTGTTCGTTATGCCCTCCGCCGTGCGGTCACAGATTGCTCTGTCTGGTTCACTGTCGCCTTTACTTTTGACCGTTTTATCGCCATTTGTTGCTCGAAGCTGAGATCAAAATATTGCAATGAGAAAACCGCAGTTGTGGTTCTAGCAACTAGTGGCATTCTGCTCTCGCTGAAGAATATTCCAATCTACTTTAGATTTAGGCCTTCTGAGATTTTCAACAATATACCCTGGGCATGTGTGAACACACGAGTGTATTATCGTGATCCTGTATGGAGGGGATTTAAACGATTTGAAAAGGTTCTAACCCCAATGCTCCCATTCGTTTTAATTTTGCTGTTGAACACTCTAACTATCAGACACATTGTTGTAGCCAGCCGTGTTCGTAAAGTACTGATGGGTCAGAAACAG
>NW_025134791.1:0-1176 GCF_004010195.1 Chiloscyllium plagiosum
CTAAACCAGTTAGTCTGACCTTAGTGGTGGGAAAGATGCTGGAGTCTGTTATAAAGGATGAAATTACGGCACATCCGAATAGTAGTAACAGGATAGGACAGAGTCAGCATGGATTTATGAAGGGGAAATCATGCTTGACTAATCTTCTTGAATTTTTTGAGGATGTAACTCTGAAGATGGACGGGGGAGATCCAGTAGGTGTAGAGTACCTGGACTTTCAGAAAGCTTTTGATAAAGTCCCACATTGGAGGCTAGTGAGCAAAATTGGGGCGCATGGTATTGGGGGCAAAGTACTAGATTGGATTGAAAATTGGTTGGCTGATAGGAAACAAAGTGTAGTGATAAACGACTCCATTTCGGAATGGCAGGCAGTGACCAGTGAGGTACTGCAGGGATCCGTTGTGGGAATGCAGCTTTTTACAATATTTGTTAATGATATAGAAGATGGTATCATCAGCAATAACATTAGCAAATTTGCTGATGATACAAAGCTGGGTGGCAGGGTGAAATGTAATGAGAGTGTTAGGAGATTACAGGGTGACCTGGACAAGTTAGGTGAGTGGGCAGATGCATGGCAGATACAGTTTAATGTGGATAAATGTATGGTTATCCACTTTGGTGGCAAGAACAGGAAGGCAGATTACAACCTCAATTGAATCAACTTAGGTAAAGGGGCAGTACAGAGAGATCTGGGTGTTCTTGTACACCAGTCAATGAAGGTAAGCATGCAGGTACAGCAGGTAGTGAAGAAGGCTAATAGCATGCTGGCCTTCATAACAAGAGGAATTTATTATACAAGCAAAGAGATGTTTCTGCAGCTGTACAGGTCCCTGGTGAGACCCCACCTGGAGTACTGTATGCAGTTCTGGTCTCCAAAGTTGAGGAAAGACATTCTGGCTATTGAGGGAGTGCAGCGTAGGTTCACGAGGTCAATTCCTGAAATGGCGGGATTACTTTGCACTGAAAGACTGAAGCGACTGGGCTTCTTTACCCTTGGGTTTAGAAGACTGAGAGGGGATCTGATTGAGACATATAAGATTATGAAAGGATTGGAAACTCTGGCAACAGGAAACATGTTTCTGCTGATGGGTGAGTGCCGAACCAGAGGACACAGCATAAAAATATGGGGTAGACCATTTAGGGCAGCGATGAGGAGAAACGTCTTCACCCAGAGAG
>NW_025134792.1:0-374 GCF_004010195.1 Chiloscyllium plagiosum
TAAATCTCAAAGAAGACCTGAAATGTTAGCTTACTCTCTCTATGTGGACGCTGTCTGACCAGCTGTGATCTACAGCATTTGTTGTTTTCAGGACGAATTCCAGCATCTGTCACAATGCGCTCCGAAATGTTGGCTACCTCTTTCCAGATCCTTTGAGTCTCAACGTTACTCAACAATCCACTGTGCGGTACAGTCAATAAAGTTCCATATTGCATCTCTTTCAGCACACACGGGCAGCACGTGGCTCAGTGGTTACACTGCTGCCTCACAGCACCGGGGACAAGGATTTGACTCCAGCTTCAGGTGACTGTCTGTCTGTGTGGAGTTTGCACATTGTCCCCCCTCCCCCCCCCGCGTAGCTGTGTGGGTTTCAT
>NW_025134792.1:389-1176 GCF_004010195.1 Chiloscyllium plagiosum
TTTCATCTAGATGCTCCGGTTTCCTCCCACAGTCCAAAGATGTACAGGTTAGGGTGAATTGGCTATGCTAAATTGCCCCATAGAGTTCAGGGTTGTGTGGATTAGGTATATTAGTCGGAGGTAAATGGAGAGTTGTTGGGCCAAATGGCCTCATTCCGCACTGTAGGGATTCGATGTGGCAACCCCCCAGCTGTTTGCATTTCCTGTGGGGGAAGTGGGGACGGGCCGAAAGTTCAGTGTGTGTGAAGTGAAAATTAAACGTCGTGCTTTGCTTGAGCTCAAGCTGAGTGACTTGGTGGCGGGACTGGAAAAGGAAGGTACGGTGTCTGTGGTTAGTGATGCTGCCTCTCGGCACCAGAGAGCCAGATACAATTCCAGCCTCGGGGCCGTTGTCTGTGTGGATATTGCACATTCTCCGTCTGGTGTTTGCGGCGGATTTCTTCCAGTGCACCCGTTTCTTCCCACTATCCAAAGATGTGCAGGTTTGGGTGAATTAGCCATGTTAAATTGTCCATAGTGTCCAGGATGTGTAGGTTAGATGCATTAATCAGGTGTAAATGTAGAGCAATCAGAGTAGGGTAATGGTGCTTTCAATTTCATGGAATTACAAAAGAAAAGAATGTTCCGCATAAAGTCGAATTGCTTGTTCTGAATTTCTACCCTGACTGACAGTGATGACTTTCGTAATCTGTTTTTTCCAGTGCATTTGAAGATTTGAAGACTGAAGTTTCAAATTCAGTGGTTGAAGGGCTTATGCCCGAAACAGCAACTCTCCTGCTCCCTGGAT
>NW_025134793.1:0-1176 GCF_004010195.1 Chiloscyllium plagiosum
GCGCTGACATCGCGCATGTACAGAACGACATGATGTCTGGCACTGACATCGTGCATGTACTGAACAACATGACGACTGGCGCTGACATCGTGCATGTAGAGAACGACAAGACGACTGGCACTGACATCGTGCATGTACAGAATGACATGAAGACTGGCACTGAAATCGCGCATGTACAGACCGACATGAAGACTGGCACTGAAATCGTGCATGTACAGAATGACATGAAGACTGGCGCTGACATCCTGCATGTACAGAACGACATGAGGACTGGTGCTGACATCGCGCATGTACAGAACGACATGAAGACAGGCATTGACAATGTGCATGTACAGAACGACATGACGACTGGCGTTGACATCGCGCATGTGCAGAATGACATGAAGACCTGCACTGACATCGTGCATGTACAGAACGATATGAAGACTGGCGCTGACATCGCGCATGTACAGAATGACATGCAGACTGGTGCTGACATCATGCAGGTACAGAACGACATGAAGACTGGTGCTGACATCGCGCATGTACAGAACGACATGAAGACAGGCACTGACAATGTGCATGTACAGAACGACATGAAGACTGGCGCTGACATTGTGCATGTAGAGAACGACATGAAGACTGGCACTGACATCGTGCATGTACAGAATGACATGAAGACTGGCGCTGACATTGCACATGTACAGAACGATATGAAGACTGGCACTGACATTGTTCATGTACTGAACAACATGAAGACTGGCACTGACAATGTGCATGTACCGAATGACATGAAGACTGGCACTGACATCATGCATGTACAGAACGACATGAAGACAGGCATTGACAATGTGCATGTACAGAACGACATGACGACTGGCGTTGACATCGCGCATGTGCAGAATGAAATGAAGACTGGCAATGACATCTTGCATGTACAGAACGACATGAACACAGGCGCTGACATTGTACATTTACAGAACGGCATAAAGACTTGCGCTGACATCGTGCATGTACAGAATTACATGAAATGTGGCGCTGACATCGCGCAAGTACAGAATGACATGATGACTGACACTGAATTTGTGCATGCACTGAACAACATGAAGACTGGCACTGACATCGTGCATGTTCTGACCAACATGAAGACTGGCACTGACAATGTGCATGTACTGAACAACATGAAGACTGGCACTG
>NW_025134794.1:0-1176 GCF_004010195.1 Chiloscyllium plagiosum
CCAACAAACATAGCTGAGCCAGCTCAGATATTGTTGGTTTAGCGATGAGGGTATGCTGATGGAAAAACACAATCCAGGACCTTGGGTTTGGTGACCTGGTCCTGCCAAGTGATGTTGAGGAAATATCAGAGATAGGAAATGGAGAAGCTTTTCAGCTTCACCCCCGGCTAGAACTTGTTCTCCAGATCTCATCAGCATTGAGGAGTGAGCTGAGGACATCAGGCTTGGTAAACTGGTGATCTCAGTCAGCTTGCTGTTATTCCACACTCAACTTGTACTAAACAGCTACAGTGTTTGAAATGCTCGAATTGATTTCAGGATGAAGCAGATTATTGATAATCACGGAGCTTAGATGTGTGAAGCTATCAAGAAACCCCCACCATCACATTGTTAATGCAGAGAGATAGTGACATGGCAACATCCTGGACAGTGACAGGTGTCTGCCTGATGCTGATGGTCAAACAGGTGAGGGGGGGGGGTGGGTGGCAAGTGATATAACATATTGGGATCACGTACAATGGGGTGGGTTTGATCCATTGAGATTGTGTATGTTTGTGGTGGGTTTGATCCATTGGGATTGTGTACAATGGGGTGGGTTTGATCCATTGGGATTGTGTATGTTTGTGGTGGGTTTGATCCATTGGGATTGTGTACAATGGGGTGGGTTTGATCCATTGAGATTGTGTATGTTTGTGGTGGGTTTGATCCATTGGGATTGTGTACAATGGGGTGGGTTTGATCCATTGAGATTGTGTATGTTTGTGGTGGGTTTGATCCATTGGGATTGTGTACAATGGGGTGGGTTTGATCCATTGAGATTGTGTATGTTTGTGGTGGGTTTGATCCATTGGGATTGTGTACAATGGGGTGGGTTTGATCCATTGGGATAGTGTACAGTGGGGTGGATTTGATCCATTGGGATAGTGTACAGTGGGGTGGATTTGATCCATTGGGATAGTGTACAGTGGGGTGGATTTGATCCATTGGGATAGTGTACAGTGGGGTGGATTTGATCCATTGGGATAGTGTACAGTGGGGTGGATTTGATCCATTGGGATAGTGTACAGTGGGGTGGATTTGATCCATTGGGATAGTGTACAGTGGGGTGGATTTGATCCATTGGGATAGTGTACAGTGGGGTGGATTTGATCCATTGGGATAGTGTACAGTGGGGTG
>NW_025134795.1:0-1176 GCF_004010195.1 Chiloscyllium plagiosum
GCTTGCTTTGCTTTGGGCAAGTTGAAATACTGTGCAGTACGTGCATTGCTAGCTGAAATAGCAAATAAATATAAAAGAAACACATACATCAAGTCAAATTAAATAACAATCATCAGCCCTCCTTTCTTCTTAGATAATCCTTTGAATGCGGGGATAGAGTGCTTCCACTCTGATTTGATGGGTTCTGAGGTCCAAAGTGTGCTTCACAGTCTCTGTTACATTGGTCAACTGTTGCTTGGATGGTCAGTAAGTTAAATTGTTTGGAGGTTTTGCATGCTTTCCACTAGTTTGAGTCAACGTGTTCCCAACGAAGTCTCTGCCTTATTGAATGAATCTACTCTTTTTGTTTTGTCACCTGGAGTTGACCGGGATATTTGACTTGTTTACGAGGTATTTCAGGATGTCCTTAAAGTTGTCCAAGTCTCAAACATGGGTGGGAGTGTAGAAATCGCTGTTCTGTGGTGGCCTAGGTTTGAGATCCTGGTCCTCCAATGCTCTTATCCTTGGTCTGCTGACTGCTGAGTTGGCACACTGATGTCAGTGATGAATTTCAACATCTGTGACTGCTCATCTACCTATCACATTCCCAGCTAACCTTCCAGCCCCACCTCTCTCCCATTTATCTCTTAGCCCCCTTGGCTCCCCATTCCTGATGAAGAGCTTATGCTCAAAACGTCAACTCTTCTGCTCATCGGATGCTGCCTGACCAGCTGTGCTTTTCCAGCATCACATTCTTCGACTCTGATCTCCAGAATCTACAGTCCTCACTTACTCTGAGGTGGAGATGTTGTGCTATGGGATGTGTTTAGAAGAGGACTTTTATTTTCCAGGTTTTTGTAGTGAAAGACCTGTTTTCTGAAGTCTGCTTTTACCCAGAGGAAATAGTGTCTTCTAGGTACAAAAACTCAGTGCAGAATATAAAGTTATTTTAGTTTTGAATTGAGGATGGTGTCATTTGAATCGTCATATCCTCGTGGAGTTAATTGAATAAAAGGCTAGGATCATCATTGATCTTAAAATATACATCTAAGGATATCAGAGACTGAGGCACTTCAAGAAAGTAACTCATCACCAGCACCTCATAAATGACTTTTTAAAAAATCTGCTGTGTACGGATATAGGCACACCCATATTAGTTAAAAAGGTAAAAACAATGACTGCAGATGCTGGAAGCCA
>NW_025134796.1:0-1176 GCF_004010195.1 Chiloscyllium plagiosum
AATAAAATATATATCACTAGGAGAAAATATAAAAAAAAATAAACCGCAAGTAAACCGGAAGGTGGGTAGGGGCGGGCTGCCTTAGAGTGGTCGGAAGGTGGGAGGGGCGGGGGCTTGCTGGGTCTGTATTGTCTGCACTTTTGTATGTAACGGTATTGTCTAATGTACAAATGTCATTGTCACTGTCTTGTCATGTGTGGAACTGGGATTTGAGGTTTGTCCTCCTCTCCCTGTAAAATGGTTGAACGGTAGGGTTTGGGGCCTAGCTTTGCTGCTCCTCTCCCTTGTAAAATTGCTGTCTCTTGTGTACAGCTGTTAATGTTTTTTGTAAACTGTTTTGTAATTTGTTTAATAAAATATAACTAGAAGCTTCTCATTTGAGGGGACTGACTCTGTGAAAAAAAAAATAAACCGCAAGTATCACACAGCACTGCCCTTTGATGTGAAGGGCAGTGTTTGTCACTGGCCACCCGGGTGTTTTCCTATCTTCCTGGTGGTGGAATTTGAATAAAGATTGGTGCACTTTGTGTCTTTCACTGTGTCTCACACCAGCACACACACACCATGGGTGCTGGGGATAAAATAAGCACTACCGCACTTAGGTGGTAGTGTGGGGGTTAAATTACAAAAAAAATAAATAAACAGGAGTGTGAACTGGAAGGGGCATGGGCTGAAAAAAGAAAAAAAAATAAACCGCAAGTATCACACAGCACTGCCCTTTGATGTGAAGGGCAGTGTTTGTCACTGGCCACCCGGGTGTTTTCCTATCTTCCTGGTGGTGGAAATTGAATAAAGATTTGTGCACTTTGTGTCTTTCACTGTGTCTCTCACCTGCACACACACACCATAAAAAAAGAAAAAAAAATAAACCGCAAGTATCTGTAGACAAGCAATTACCCCCACGCAGAGGCAATCCGGCTGTCAGCTGAGTAAGCTTTCTAGGATTTAAGTACTCGAATCAGCAGGAGTCCCCCCCCCGCCAGCTGTGTAAACATATTAGAGGCACTTGAAAAGTGATTACCTAGAACTCTAGCAATTTCACCACAGGCTGTCGGCTGTGTAGACAGCAAGGGCCCTTGAGGTAAAAGCCGGGTGAGTTCCCGATTTAAACGGACGGATGACACAGCCTGGGGTCTGTGGAAGACAGTACCCACACCCGGGTGAAAGTGAGGGAAT
>NW_025134797.1:0-1176 GCF_004010195.1 Chiloscyllium plagiosum
TGCTTAAAAATTCTCCTTTGAATCATCGCATTATCTCAAAAGGTCTCCCCAAACCTTCAACGTGTCATGTAATCCTTTTATGATGACCTGATGAGTGTAAGGTTTATTATTCGAATGTGTAATTTTTGTATAAGGATGTCTCAGAGAGGGAGTAGAATATTCTTAAAGGGGAGAATAACCATTTTGAGGGGAGGCTGTTGTTTATTGGTATCAATGACATAGGGATAGAAGAGTTCACATTATTGGATCATTGGAGTCTCTTGTGGGGTAGAATTAACCTCCATCAGAAGGATGGATTGTCCCGGCACTGGAAGGGAACAGTTGCTAGTGCTATTCAGGAGGCATTAAACCAGTGAAGGAATGTGGATAAACCCAGACAGAGAGTGAGGGAAGAGCTAAGTCTGACACTGGTACAGTTCAGACGTCAAACAGTCAAGGAAGACAAGGGCAAGGCACAGAATGAGCAGTTACACTGCATTTATTTCAATGCGGGAGGCCCGATAGGTCGGGTAGAGGAGCTCAGGGTATGGTTTTGAACATCGCACTGGGATATTATAGCAATTACAGAGGCATGACTTCATGATGGAGAGGACCAGCAGCTTAATGTTAGAGTGTATAGATGCTACAGCAAAGATAGAAAGGGGGCAACAGAGCAGGGGGAGTGGTATTTTTGATTAGGGATAACATTGCAGCTTGGCTTCAAGAGGGTATTCCTGGGAGTACATCCAGGCAGGTTATACAGGTGGAACTGAGAAATAAGAAAGGGATGATCTCCTTATTGGGATGGTACTATTGACCCCCCCCCCACTCCCCAACAGTCAGCAGGGAGTTGAGAAGCAAATTTACTCAGAGATGACTTCTCTGTAAGAATAGTATGATTGTATACAAGACTTGACCTTCTTTGTTATTCATTCACAGGATGAGGGTGTCACTGGCTGGGCCCAAAGGGCAGTAAAGAGTCAACCACGTTGCTGTGGGTCTGGAGTCACATGTAGGCCAGACCAGGTAAGGATGACAGATTCCTTCCCTGAAGGATATTAGCGAATCTGATGAGGTTTTTTTTCGCAATAATCAACAATGGATTCATGGTCTTTAGTAGATTCTTACTTCCAAATTTTTATTGAATTCACATTCCACTCTCTACCGTGATGGGATCCAAACCCTGGGCCCCAGAAC
>NW_025134798.1:0-1176 GCF_004010195.1 Chiloscyllium plagiosum
TTCCAGAAGTTATTTGTTTCTCATGCAAATTCCGATAATATTTACAAGTGCAATGATTCATTTGCCAGTGGTAACTGTAGTGCTTCAGATCATATGACACAGAACACTAATAATCTTTGTGCTAAAACCAGTCAGGCACAGAGAATATTTGATCAGTAACTTCAAGTCTTTTTTTTCCAATTTCTCTCTTGTAGTTAGTCTAGCGGCGATTGTATTCTTGTCTAGGGGCAAGTGTGGTCTGTCAACATGCATCACTCGCTATCTGGTCACGATGGCAGTGTCTGATCTACTTTACATTATTCTTGATGTCATACTTAATGAGTTTACTTACTATGACTATCCACGGTCTTTCCTGGTCGTCACTTCTGTTTGTAGTGTGAACCAGGCCCTGACTGACTTCACAATTGATTGTTCTGCCTGGTCCACAGTTGCTTTTTCTTTTCATCGATTTGTTTTCATCAGATGAAATCTCAGTATTGCACAGAGAAAACTGCAATGAGGGTTCTGGCAATAATCTGTATTTTCTTTTCCATAAAGAACATTCTCAACTACTTCCGATTTGAATCTGGAAGGATCATCAACAATGTTCAATGGTACTGTTATACCCGGGAAAGCTACTTCACTGAACCTCTGTGGGTGAGTTTTAAATATGTTGAATCATTTTTAACACCGCTTCTCCCTTTCACTTTTTGTCTCTTTCTCAACGTTCTGACTGTCAGACACATCTTCGAGGCCAATAAGACACGTAAGGTACTGAGGGGTCAGCAAAAGACAGAGAATGACCCCGAGACAGAGAGCAGAAAGAAATCAGTGACTTTACTGTTTGTTATATCTGCCAGCTTCATACTACTCTGGTTGGTGTACATTATTTATATATTTGATATTGGTTATTACTTGGAGGAGTCTGATCTCTTTGAACAAGTTGCATATATGTTGCGGAATCTAAGCTGCTGCTCAAATGCATTTATTTATGTGGTAACGCAAAAAAGGTTCAGAGACCAGTTAAAGTATGCAGTGAAATATCCCATTCTAAAAATAACTCAATTGATGAATAAAGCTAAGTAACTGAGAGGCAACATGAAATGCAGTAGAGTTTGGATTGAAGAGTTCTTGTGAATAGACTGAAAAGAGAAGGAACAGCACCAATGTGGTAGCACTCCTTTTCTAATGGGTAAG
>NW_025134799.1:0-1176 GCF_004010195.1 Chiloscyllium plagiosum
TAGTGGGCAGAGAGACCTTAGCGTTCAGGTGCATGGTTCCCTGAGAGTGGAGTCTCAGGTAGACAGGGCAGTGAAAAAGGCATTTTGGACACTGACCTTCATCAGGCAGGACATTGAGTATAGAAGTTGGGAATTTATATTGCAGTCACACAGGACTTTGGTAAGGCTGCACTTGGAGTATTGTGTTCAGTTTTGTTACCTTGTTATTGGGAGGATGTAAGGAAATTAGAAAGAGTGCAGAAGAAATTTACAAGGACGTTGCCAGGACCCAATGGTTTGAGTTATAGGGAGAGGTGGGACAAGCTAAGACCTTTTGTTTAGAGTGTAGGAGAGGGAGGGGGGACCTTATAAAGCTGCATAAGATCATGTGGAATATGGATAGGGTGAATGCTCTCTGTCTTTTCCGAAGTTTAGAAAATCGAGGACGAGAGGGGATCAGTTTAAGTTTAAAGGGGAAGGAATAAAAGGGAACCTGAAGGGCCACTTCTTGACAGAGGATGATACGCTGATGAGCTGCCAGCAGATGTGGCTGAGGGGTCACATTAACAACATTTCAAAAGCATTTGGATAAATATGTGGATCGGAAAGGACTGGAAGGATATGGGCCAACTGCAGGGAAATGGGGTTAGTGTGGATGGACATTTTCAAAGTGGAGTCAAACCCCTCTGTTAATTACAACCAAAGCCCCATAAAAGCTCGCCTCACGTCATAATCTGTTAAAATATGAGTGGCACAGACCTCCTACATTCCACTAATTAGACAAAAATTAGCAAGTTATTTTCTTAACTTTAATAGTAAACACTAAACAACAACTATTCACAAATACAAGCCCCTCTTGTTTTAGCTACTTACTATCTGACCCTGACTCTGTAAAAATATGCTGTTCCAACAACCCACATATTAAACTTTACAATCTCAAGACCACACAGAATCCATCTTCCCCGCTGTGTTCACTCTTCCAGCTGCTGATCTCCCTGGGTCATGTTTTGTTTACTGCAAGTAGGTTTGACATGAACATGTATCTTTGATAGAGAGTGTTAGAGATGGCCAGTTAGCACTCCTGCTCTACAGCAGTTACTCTGTTGTTGGATAGCAGTGGCTCTCCCTCTAGTGTTCAAAATGCTGGGTTTATATAATCCCCATATATAATAATTCACATAATTTGATTGCTTTCCA
>NW_025134800.1:0-1176 GCF_004010195.1 Chiloscyllium plagiosum
TAATGCTGTTTTCTATATGGATACGGATGTGGGCTATTGGATATCAGTCTGTGTATCTCAATTGGTTTGTGCAGGAATTGGGTTTCATGCTGCAGCTACTCAGTTGCTGCACAAACACCGCGATTTATGCAGTGACCCAGACAAAGTTCAGGCAGCAGCTGAAGAATGTGCTGAAATATCCCTTCACCCAAATCCATCCATCCATCAAATTCCCTCATTAATCAATCTATCCGGGATTTTCTCATTTCAGTTCAATGTTTCAGCGATGGAGCAGCCTGTCGCTATGGTAACAGACTGAGGGTAGCGCTGGGTTGTCCATCCTTATCCCACAGGGGGGTTACAGGGAAACATTTCAATGTTTCTCACAACTCAGGGGCCAGTGAGAAAAGGCACCATCCCACTGACTGTAACCATCACTTCCATTTGAAAACAATAAAAATGTTGATTAAAGCGTGCCGAGCAGCAGAGTGACCAATTTAATGTGTGTATTTGTGCTGGAGAAGCTGAGCTGGAGAGAGACAGACTCAGTCCCAAGTCCTGGTCCTCAGGGAAGGGTAGGGCACTGCGCCCTGAGCTCAGGAGCTGGGTTTAACTCCCTCTGTCCCCCCCCACTCCAACCTGACCTCCCCATTTCCCCTCCCCAACTCTCTCTCATCACTTGTCTCCCTCTCTTTCTCTTTCTGCACACTCACTCTTTCTCACCATCTCTCCCTTTCACTCCCTCTCTCTCTCACACACCCCCCAAACCCCATTTCTCCACCTGTCTCCACTCTTCACTCTCCCCCTCCCCTTCACTCTGCCGTCTCTGTCTCCCTCCCGCAATTCCGTCTCTACCCCATATTCCCCTCCTCCTACCTCCCACATCTCTCTATTCTCTCACCCCCACCCCACATGCAGCCGCACCACCACCCACCCCAGTCTCTGGGTCAGAGGGAGAGGGAAGGACCAGGGAGACAGAGTGTCAGAGAGAGAGAGGGAGGGTGGTAGAGGGGGGAGAGGGATTCAGTCAAAGAGAAATGGAGGTAAGTGGGGAGAGAGAGAGAGAGAGAGAGAGAGATACCGAGGGAGAGGGCACAAGAGTGAGAGAAGGTGGCGAGAAAGAGGGGAACAAGAGAGAGATAGGTTAGGGAGGGGGAGAGATAATGAGAGACAGAGACGAGAGAGATGCGAGGGAGA
>NW_025134801.1:0-1176 GCF_004010195.1 Chiloscyllium plagiosum
TGTCACTTTCTGTGGGATCATGCTGCGTGTAGTGACCGTATGGACTCGGGAGGAAGATTATGAAACACGCCCAGTGATAGCGTGAACCGTGCTGAGGGGAGATGGGGTGGGATGGGGGTTGGTTGCTGGGGGGGGAACGACGTCCAGATGAGAGTCATGGAGATGTACAGCATGGAAACAGACCCTTCGGTCCAACCCGACCCAGATATCCCAACCCGGAGAGGGCTGGACACGACAGTGCAGGAGTGAGATCAGGAACCGTATTCACGATCACCCCCCGTGGGAGAGGTTTGGAAATTGCCTTCCTCAAATGGCGATCGATTATTAGAACCATTGATCTATAATTAACATTGATTAGCTCACCCCCCCCGGTTCCTGATTCACAGGCTGGAGGCAGGGGGCTGAATGGCCTCCTGCTGTTCCTGTGTAACAGGCTGGAGAGGGAGGGGCTGAATGGCCTCCTGCTGTTCCTGTGTGACAGGCTGGAGGAGGGAGGGGGCTGAATGGCCTCCTGCTGTTCCTGTGTAACAGGCTGGAGGAGGGGGGGCTGAATGGCCACCAGTGGCACAGTAATCGGGCGGACAGTGGATCACACGCCTCTGTGTCCCTCTTTTCCAGGCTGGTGGCAACCAAAGCTGGAAGAGTGACCAAGAGGGACTACCTGAAGGTGAACGTGGTGAGGACATGGTGAGTGACTCCCTGCTGTAGGGTGTGCACGCCTGGATGACACCTCCATGTGATTCTCCCACCGTGTCTGCGTGGGTTTCCTCCGGGTGCTCCGGTTTCCTCCCACAGCCTGAAGATGTGCAGGTCAGGGTGGATTGGCCATGCTAAATTACCCATAGTGCACAGGGATGTGTAGGGTAGGGTGGATTGGCCGTGCTGAATTACCCATAGTGCCCAGGGATGTGTAGGGTAGGGTGGATTGGCCGTGCTGAATTACCCATAGTGCCCAGGGATGTGCAGGTCAGGTGGGTTGGCCCAGGAACTCCAGGATTATAGAGATGATGTGGTGGTGGGGAGAGGCATATTTTGGAAGTCCACACCACCCCTCCAAGCAGCATCCCACTCCTCTTGCCACAGTCCTGCATTTACCAGGACCAATCCACCCACACCTGCACAGCTTTGGACTGTGGTAGGAAACCAATGCAGTCATGGAGTCTCTCTCTATCTCTC
>NW_025134802.1:0-1176 GCF_004010195.1 Chiloscyllium plagiosum
AGACCAATACAGAAAATCCAGATATTAGATTACTTACAGTGTAGAAACAGGCCCTTCTGCCCAACAAGTCCACACCGACCCTCCGTAGAACAACCCACCCAGACCCATTCCCCTACATACGGCAATTTAGCATGGCCAATTCACCTAACCTGCACATTTTTGGACTGTGTGAGGAAACCGGAGCACCCGGAGGAAACCCACGCAGACATGGGGACAAAGCCATCAGAGACGCCATACAGGACCAAGTTAGATGTCCAAACCAATCGTCCAGACACCCATTGCCTGTGGGAAGGCCTAAACAACATAACGGGATACAAAATGAAGCAGAGCATGATAGCAGACAAAAGTCACATTCCTCCCTGATGCACTCAACACTTTCTATGCTCAGTTCAAACAGTGCGCCAGAAGCACGGTGTCAACTGCCCCAATATCTCCAGGGGCATGTGTTCCCTCTGCCACTGCTGCTGATGCCAGATCAGTCTTCCTCGGGTCAATCCAAGGAAAGTGACAGGTCCAGACAGAGTCCCTGGCTCGTTCACTCAGATCCTGTGCAGACCAGCTGACATCTTCACCCTCTCCCTCCTCCAAGTCGAAGACCCCACTTGCTTCAAGAAGACCACCACCATCCAGTACCTAAGAAAGCAAATGCAATGTGCCTTAATGACTCCCGCCCAGTGACTCTGACCTCCATCATGCTGTAGTGCTTCGAGAGGCTGGTCATGGCCCACATCAGCCCTGGTCTCCCAGCCTGCCTCGATTCCCTGCAATTTGCCGACCAATGTAACACTTCCTCAGCATTTTCTAACCCTGCCCTCATCCCTGGAACATCTGGACCGCTCGCACTTCTACTCAGACTCCTGCTCATCGAGTACATCTTCACCTCCAACACCATTATCCCCTCCAGACTGATCACAAAACTCTGAAACTCTGAGTGTCGGCTCCACCCTCTGCAGCTGGATCCTCAGCTTCCTGACCCACAGACCACAATCTGTGAAGATAGACAACAGCACTTCCTTCACGATAACCCTCAACACTGTAGCCCCCCAAGGATGTGTTCTCAGCCTCTACTGTACTCCCTGTACACCCACAACTGTGTGGGTAAATTCTGTACGAACTCCATCTCCACGTTTGCTGCAGACCCCACTGTGGGACGATGGATATCAAACAACAGGAAGG
>NW_025134803.1:0-1176 GCF_004010195.1 Chiloscyllium plagiosum
GCTCACCTTGTTTCCTGGTTTCTTTCCCAGTCCAAACTCCATTCCCCGTGGCCTTGAGGGACTACCATTTCTGCAATTTAATCTCTCTTGCCTTCTCCCATGTGACAGACTGTCTTTTTGTCCCTGTCTCATCCCCACCTTCCTCACAACCTGTTACATTTCTGATGGTTCCCAGACCGCTGTAACTTTCACTGTGTCCTTTGGGTTAATGGCACGAGTTTTGAATTCTCTTCCACCATTGATAATTGGAAATCTTTCTGGTTGCAGTTTTCCACAGATTTTATATTTAAAAAGAGCATTTATGTCAGATTGAAGTATTCGTGAAGCTTCATCCGCAATTCCGCACATTTGGATGTAATCTGTGACCCTCCCACAGATGAGCAGGTGTGCTCTATTGGTCGTGCTAACATGGCCTGTAGTGTGCAGGTTCAGCGGGTTGAGTTATCCATGGTAAATGTGGGGTTATGGAGGTAGGGTGGGAAAGCAGGTCATTGCAGGCTCGATAGATAGAATAGCCTCTTTCTGCACATACGGGATTCTGTAATTCTAACTAGTTGTGATTGTTATCACGTTTTCCTAACGGCAGGTTCATTCAGCTCAGGTAGACATGCTGCCTTTCTGTTTCTGTTGGTTCTCACTCAATCCTTTCCGTCTGTTTTACGTCAATTTCATACTGTACGTGAGGGTGAGAATGAATTTGTAAATACAAATACACCAACCGAAACCCGCATAGATCAGGAGCTGTTTCTGCTGCTGGCATCACTCACAAGGAACAGAAAAATTGTAACGGATTCGTCACAAATCTTACAGGAACATCGAGGTTATAATCACGAGGAAAGGCTTAACAGCTCAAAATGTTTTTTCTCAAGAAAAGAAGAGGCTGAGGGACAACCTGGCATAAGTCGGAGGCTTTGTTTTTGAGGGTTCAGAGATTTGAGGTTGGGCCTGAAGCATTGGGTTCATTGCCCCAAGTCAAAGTTGCTATCTAAATGTGTATCTTTCTTTTGTATTTCTGTCTGAGTTAACAATCAGATGGGTAGGTCAGTGTCTGAGTGTTTTCCCAAATCCCTGATTGAATTGGCCTTCTCAACAATCTCATGTGCCTCACCACTCACTGGGTCACGGAGAAACTCTGCCGTTACGATGAGAACGGTCTTTGCTGTCAGCTCTCCTCGT
>NW_025134804.1:0-1176 GCF_004010195.1 Chiloscyllium plagiosum
CTGTTTCTTCTTCAGCTTCCTTATTCTTTCTATGAAATGGTTTAGACTCCAATACAGACACAAGATGCAGGTTGCAGAAGTGACGTGTTTATACTTTCACTGATACTCTGTCTCGCCGGGAGACGCAGTCCTTCCTCACGCTGATTCAGACAGCACTGTTCTTCCTGTGACATTTCCCATGGAGAATGGAAGGACAGGCACTAATAACCCGCACTTGGGAACGGAGCGGCAGTTTTAAAGCATTTTTGCACTGCCCCAGCGAGGAATTGAGCTCCTATCTCCCGCATAACATGCAGCGACACTAACCATTATACTACCGAGGACAACAGTTTCAAAGGAGGCACTTCAGCCCATTGTGGCTCCATTTGTCAAAAACAACTGCTTAATGACCCGAATCGCTCAGCCCATAGCTTTATAGGTATTGGCAGAAAACATTCACATCTGAATATTTCTTCAGGTTATAAGGGTTCCTACCTCCCTGACCCTTACAGACACATGGTTGCAAATTCCAACACCTGCCGGCCTAAAATGCTTTTACACACATCTACTTAAACCTTTCTGTCTTTCTCATTAAATTTCGGGCCCCCTATGATCGATATCTCCGTCGATGGGAAACGCTACTTTCAGTCTACCTAATACATACCCCTCATGATTTTGTACAACTTAACCATGCCTTCTCGCAAACCCCTCTGCACGATGACAAACAATTCCAGTCTGTCCTGTCTTTCTTCATGACTGAAACTGTTCAGACCAGACACTATCCGAGTGAATCTTTCCTGAACCTTTCCCTGCAGCATTTATCGGCTTGCGGCCCGGGGACACGTGGTAGCCAAAAGAGACATGGACGGCAGTTTCCTTCTCTCAAGGACGTCAGTGAAACATATGGGTGTTTCAGGCAACGGATTTGGCATATCCTTAATTGGAGGTATTTCTTGCATTCATATTTTACCATTGTCGTGGTGTGGTGGGAATCGAGCCCATCGACCTTGGGATGTTACCTGGCCTTTCGTATTGACAATCAAGCGATAATACCAGTAGGTTATCGCAGAAAGCCATCGCGGCTCATCTGTTCCAATAGAGTCTCTTTTTCCCAATTATTCTCTGTGTCCATTCATTGAGCCTCACGTTCCAATAATCTCTGGCCCATTTCAGTAAAAACCGCTAAAGGAGAATTGA
>NW_025134805.1:0-1176 GCF_004010195.1 Chiloscyllium plagiosum
GCATTTCCAGCAACATCCTGACTCCGACAAGGTTCCCCTGTGATCTGTGGGAGAATATGAAACAGTGTCTTTCCCGTAATAACCTGTTCCATTTGAATTTTGTCTCTAACGACATTAAACTCTGACACAGTTTCCTTCCTACCTGTGGAAGAAGTGAAACAGTACCTTTCTTTTAATAGCCTGGGACTCTGAAGTACATGTCCAGCGTTAATACTAATCCGACAGAGTGACACTGTCATCTATGGAATGACGCAAAACCCCAAATTCAGTTTAATAACATTTCCCTCTAAATTATATCTCCAGCGACGTTACTACTCTAACACAGTGTCCTTGTTACTGTTGGAGGATGGTAAACAGTGTTTTTAGTATAATAACCTGTTCCTTTGAATCACATCTCCAGCGATATTGATACTCTGAACAATGTTCCTATCATCTATAGGACAATGCGAAACTGTATCTTTCGAGTAAAAGTCTGTCTGAATTATGCCTCCAGCGACATTAATACACTTAGTATAATAACCTGTTCCTTTGAATCACATCTCCAGCGATATTGATACTCTGAACAATGTTCCTGTCATCTATAGGACGATGCGAAACTGTATCTTTCGAGTAAAAGTCTGTCTGAATTATGCCTCCAGCGACATTAATACACTGACACAGTGCCAATATCGTCGGTGGGAGTATGTGAAACAGTGTCTTTCGTGGAATAACCTTTCCTTTTTAATTACGTCTCCAGTGACCTTACTACTCTGGCACAGTGTCTCTATCTTCTGCGAGAGGATGTGGACCATTGTTTTTAATGTAATATCCTGCGCCTCTCTATTACATCTCCAACGAAATTACTACTCTCAGACATCTGTAGGTGGGTGTGGAGCCGTGAATTTCGGATCAGGGACTTTGAAATTTGGGAATGCGACCAGTCCTGTTCACAGATGTTTGACAGGTGTGGGCGGGGTGGTGTGGGCCCTTCGCAAATATGTGATTATAAATGTCGTTTGCAATTGGAACTGATGGCAATTTTTTCCATCTTTGCCAAAGAAAGATAATGAAATTGCAAAGAAGTTCACCACAGGTGTTTGGGATTATGAAATTAATAGTGATGGAGAAACATATCCGAAACACCAACAGTAGCGAGAATGGGGCAGTAGCCCAACGGAATAATCAGCAGTGCACCGA
>NW_025134806.1:0-1176 GCF_004010195.1 Chiloscyllium plagiosum
TGTCATCAAACATATCTCCTGCGCATGCTGCTGTTACTTTAAACTGAACATAAGGTCAGTTTGAGACCATTTCCTTAGGTTATATGTTATGATACAGTGATGGTATCATAAGCATTTATCTTAAAGTCAGACTAACCCATGTGACATAACACAATAACAGGGAAATTGAAATTTTGTAGGTGCTCTGTCCAGCTAACACTTCCACCATACCCACAATACCAAGCCACTCGTCCATTCTCCTGAGCCTCACAGTCAGTTCTCTGCAGACTTTTCTGTGAATTGCCATTCAAGAAATATGCAATCTATAGGATTTCTACACTCAGTACATACTTGGGGGAGGCAATGGCCTAGTTGCTTTATCGATGGACTGTTAATCCAGAGATCCAAATAATGTTCTGGGGACCCAGATTTGAATTCCAGTGGTGGAATTTGAATTCATTTTAAAAAATCAAAAAATGGTAGGCTAATAGAGTCATAGAGATGTACGGCATGGAAACTGAATATCCCTCCAAACCCGTCCTATTCATAAACCCATCCAAATGCCTCTTAAATGTTGCAATTATACCAGCCTCCACCATATCCTCTGGCAGCTCATTCCATACACGTACCACCCTCTGTGTGAAAAAGTTGCCCCTTAGGTCTCTTTTATTATGTTTCCCCTCTCACCCTAAACCTATGCCCTCTAGTTCTCCTCCAGTCTGAAAAACAACCCTCCACCACCACCCTCTGTCTTCTACCTTTGAGCCAGTTCTGTATCCAAATAGCTCGTTCTCCCTGTATTCCATGAGATCTAACCTTGCTAATTAGTCTCCCATGGGGAACCTTGTCAAACGCCTTACTGAAGTCTATATAGATCACATCTACTGTTCTGCCCTCATCAATCTTCTTTGTTACTTCTTCAAAAAACTCAATCAAGTTTGTGAGATATGATTTCCCAGCACAAAGCCATGTTGACTATCCCTAATCAGTCCTTGCCTTTCCAAATATATGTACATCCTGTCCCTCAGGATTCCCTCCAACAACTTGCCCACCACTGAGGTCAGGCTCACCGGCCTGTAGTTCCCCGGCTTGTCTTTACCGCCCTTCTTAAACAGTGGCACCACGTTTGCCAACCTCCAGTCTTCCACAACATGATCTCCCAGCTCCTGTACTCAATACTCTGACCAATAAAGGAAA
>NW_025134807.1:0-1176 GCF_004010195.1 Chiloscyllium plagiosum
AACATTATCAAATATATCCAGGTGTTGGTGTGGATGGGGGGATGGGGGTAGGGTGCTCACTGTTAACTCTAGCTCTGTAGTATATTTGAATTTTCCTCATCCTATTGAGGAATGCCTGGGTCAAGGATGCGGCACTGGTTGGGAGAGGATACGATGGACCTTTGGAAAGGAACTGATACCCCCAGGAACAAGGAGAAAATCTCCATTTAAATACGTTTTATATTTTTTTAATTTAGAAATAGTTTTTTATTATACTGTTGTGAGTGTATTAGAGAGCCTTTATTTTTGTGAATTTTATATGCTCTATGCTCGGGATGTTCTGGATAGGGTTTCCCCTCCCGAGGGGTCTCGGATTTGCCCGGACGATTATGGTTGATCAGTCGGTTAAGTGGTGCGCCTGGAAAGTCAAGGGGAGTAATTCGCCAGTCAAAAGGAAGAAAATATTACCAAATCTCAAGAAAGAAAGGGTTGATATAGCTCTCCCACAGGAGACACACTCGTTGGATAAAGAAAACTTGAAATTATGACAGGGTGGATTTGATCAGGCCTTTTTTTCTTCTTTTAGCTCAAAAGGTAGGGGAGTTGTTATTCTTATTCGGAAGAATTTCCCTTTCAAAATCCTAAATCAGATAAAAGACGAATCTGGACGATATATTCTGATTAAAGCCCTTATAAATGGAGAGGAATATGGGATTTTAAATTTGCATTGCCCCCCCGGCACATCCTTTTAACTCTATAACGGAAGCCTTCTCAAAATTGATGGCTCTCGGTGCCCATCATACAATTATAGGGGGAGACTTTAATTGTATTATGGATCCGGAAATAGATAGGATTCCCAAGAGTCCTGCAGGAGTATCTCCCAGATCTAGACAATTGGTGGATTTGAACAAAGAATTAGGATTAGTAGATGTATGGAGATGTCTTCATCCACAGGGCAGAGATTTTTCTTTTTACTCATATCCACATAAATGTCATACCAGAATTGATATGTTTTTTGCCCCCTCGATTGTTTAAAATTCCATATCATCCTGTAAAATAGGTAGTATAGCAATTTCCGATCACGCTGCTGTATAAATGGAAATCAAGGCGAGGAACAATGGGACATCCCCTCGGCATTGGCGTATGGACCCCTTCCTGAAGAAATATAGTAAATTTGTAAAGTACTTCTCTCAAGAA
>NW_025134808.1:0-1176 GCF_004010195.1 Chiloscyllium plagiosum
TGGGAAGAAATATTCATTGACCATATACACTACAGTCTACCTCATATTTATATAAACCTCAGTAAGCGCATCCCAGGGAAAATGTTCACATCCTTTTCAGCTTTACGCTACAATCCAAACACTGTAAGCCTTACAACATCCTCATACGTATTATCGAACTTGCGCCAAGTTCCCCAGTGAAAGTGTGTGTGTTAAAGTGCCTGAAGTGAGGCGATGCTGAAACACTCATCCTGAAAAACGTGGTTGCGGGGGTTTGTGTGGCAGCGTGGCGGATGTGTCGAAGGAGCTGTCTTTAAACTATAACCTAGATCCAGTAATTGATTTGAATTCCCACCACGACCAGAACCACAGGGGAAGTAGAGTACTCTGTTTTTCATGAAAGACCTATAAACATTGAGATGTCAGGATTTGATCCCATATTCGGCTGTTTTTTCACAGGAACTTTCACTAACTAAGGCTGAGGGACTGCCCAACTCAACGATTCAAAACTATGCGTGCATTTACTTGACTATTCGAACACAGGAACTCGGACTCATTTTTGTGTGTTTCACAGTTACTCAGTGTAAATTTAAAACAACCTCCGGTTATGCAGAAGATTTGAAAGCTGGATATTCTCCACTGAAAATACACAGGAAGAGGCAATCTCTTATTGTTTTTGTTTTAAACTGATAAGTTAGACTGTTTAAACTGACAGGATAACGCGGATCCATCCATCCTCTTGGGCACCTTTAACCGTATTAATATCCGCAAAGGTAAACTCACACTAAGAGGAATGACCTCATTGCGGTGAATTGTTAAGGAGTGGTGTGTGAGTCAGAGTGAATAGTGGTCAGTAAATACTGACACTGACATTGAACGTTGCAACACCAGCTCCTCACTCACTTGCTGTCTCATGCCTCCCAGTCATCATTGCCTTTCACATTTTCCTCTCGTCCGTTCCACTTCTCAACTTATTCCCGACAGCTTGCAAGTGTTCCCATAGAAACTGCAGCTTTAGGAAACGTATTACTGGGATAAAGTCATTGCTCAATGTGATGGGATGCACCGTCAATCCCTAATTACTCGAGAGATTGAGATTTTGAGTTACTCCGCATAACCCCAGATGTCCTCAGTAGCGAGGTACAGGTATGATGTCACGAGGCAAGGATTTAGACGTAGTGACATTCAAGGAACAGC
>NW_025134809.1:0-1176 GCF_004010195.1 Chiloscyllium plagiosum
AAACCTACAGCTCAGCGAGCAAACCTACACCCGAAACCTCAACCTGAGCAACAAAACTTCACAAACCTTGCAACAAGGACATAATTACATTGGAAGCAGTTCAGAGATGTTTCAACTCATGTATTCCAGGGATGAAGGCCTTATATTATGGAGAATTTAACAGGTTACATATAGAAAGAGAGATGATCTCATTGAAACATACAAGACCTCCAGCAGAGTGGATCAGGTAGATACCCACTAGGTATTTTAATGGTCCAAATTTGTTGCCATTGTTATACAACCTCGACAGTGTGGAAACAGGACATTCTGCCCATCAAATCCACACAGACAAACCGTATAGCATCCCACCCGGTCCTGACCCCTACCCTATCCATGTAATCCTGCATTTCTCATGACTAATCCACTTAATCTACATATCGCTGGGAAATATGGGCAATTTAGCAAGGCCAATCCACTCTAAGATACACAGTTTTGGACTGTGGCAGCAAATTGGAACACTGGAAGGAAACGAACACAGACACGGGAAGAATGTTCAAACTCCACATAGAGGGTCGCCCAAGGATGGAATTGCACCCAGCTCCTTGGTTTGTGAGGCAGCAGCGCTACCCTCAGATCCACCATGCTGCTCTGTTAGTTCTGTTCGTTACTTGTGGGTGACTAAAGAAATCTGGCTGACTTGTTCCTACCACTGAACCTGTTCCAATCTGAGTCTTTTATCATCGGCCATATCACCAAACTGGTGATATTTAAGATTTGTTGTGAGCAGTGAAGGAGTTGGACGAGAAAAGGAAACAGTGACACCCTCCAAACTCTGTCAAAACAGGAATGAGGAGAAATTCACAAAGTGGTATTTCACTCAAGTGGGAATTCTCTTTCCCAGAAGTTTTGGATGGCTGAATCTTTCTATTTTATCGAGGCTGGGTTCGTCAGGTAGTCCATAGACAAGTGAATCAGGAAAAATGGTGCAGGGAGAGAAAAGTACAACTGTGACCACAATGAAATGAGCCACAACCGTATTTACTGTTGGAGTAGTGTCAAAGTGCAGAATGACCCACTCCTATCCCTCAGCCCTTTGTTATGTTGTTTCATTCAGCCCTTTGGACCTGCTACACAGGGACAGATCGAGGCCACTCCGATGCTTACGTGTAGTTTGGGAAAAGTACTTGGAAAATCCAG
>NW_025134810.1:0-1176 GCF_004010195.1 Chiloscyllium plagiosum
GTTCTCTTTGTTCACTCAGTGTTCTGTGTTCTCGGTGTTCACGTTTCTCGGTGTTCACTGTTCTCAGTGTTCACTTTGTGTTCACTTTCTCCGTGTTCACTGTACTCAGTGTTCACTCTGTGTTCAATCTGTGTTCAGTGTTCTCTGAGCTCACTGTTCTCTGTGTTCACTGTTCTCTGTATTCAGTGTTCTCTGTTTTCAGTGTTCTCTGTATTCACTGTTCTCTGTGTTCACTGTTCTCTCTTTTCACTGTTGTCTGTGTTCACTGTTCTCTGTGTTCACTGTTCCGTGTGTTCTCTGTTCTCTGTGTTGCTGTTGTCTGTGTTCACTGTTCTGCGTGTTCACTGTTCTCTGAGTTCACTATTCTCTGTGTTCAGTGTTGTCTGTGTTCACTGTTCTCAGTGTTCACTCTATGTTCACTTCCTCTGTGTTCACTGTACTCAGTGTTTAATCTGTGTTCACCGTTCTATTTGTTCACTGTGTTTTCACTGTACTCTGGGTTCACTGTTCTCTGTGTTCACTGTTCTCTGAGTTCACTGTTCTCTGTGATCAGTGTTCTCTGTTTTCAGTGTTCTCTGTGTTCACATTTTTTCTGTGTTCACTGTTCTCTGAGTTCACTGTTCTCTGTGTTCAGTGTTCTCTGTTTTCAGTGTTCTCTGTGTTCACATTTTTTCAGTGTTCACTGTTTTCTGTGTTCAGTGTTCTCTGAGTTCACTGTTCTCTGTGTTCACTGTTCTCTGTCTTCAGTGTTCTCTGTTTTCAGTGTTCTCTGTGTTCACATTTTTTCTGTGTTCACTGTTTTCTGTGTTCACTGTTCTCTTTATTCAGTGTTGTTTGTGTTCACTGTTCTCTTTGTTCGCTGTTCCCTGTGTTCAGTGCTCTCTGAGTCCACTGTTCTTTGTGTTCACTGTTCTCTGTGTTCAGTGTTCTCTGTTATCAGTGTTCCCTGTGTTCTCTGTGATCACTGTTCTCTGTGTTCAGTATTCTCTGTGTTCACTGTTCTGTGTGTTCACTGTTCTCTGTGTTCTGTGTTCTCTGTTTTCAGTGTTTTCTGTGTTCACTGCTTTCTGTGTTCACTGTTCTCTGTGTTCACTATTCTCTGTGTTCACTATTTTCAGTATTCACTGTTCTCTGTGTTCACTCTTTTCTGTGTTCACTGTTCTCAGTGTTTTCTCC
>NW_025134811.1:0-1176 GCF_004010195.1 Chiloscyllium plagiosum
CTCTGGGTTATGGGCTCAGCACTCTCCAACTGTAACCCTCTGCTCACAGGATTTGAACACAAACAAATGACTCAGTGACAAATTCTTTTGAAACGGATTCTGTGAGGAATTGAAAGCGATGGAATGAAAAGCCACTTGAGAACGGGATATAACATTTTCTGTGAAGGGATTGTTTTCCAGACTCGAGGAAACTGCGCAGTGCTGTTTCCATGGGTCAATATCAGGATAGCTAGATTGAAACAGCGTCGGATGTCATTGTAGGGAGCCCTGTCTCTTAGACACACTGCACCTTTTGTACAATGGTGCAAAAGCACAGACCTTCTCTGCAGATGGGACAACTTCAAAATCGTTAATGCGGCAAAATTCACAAATGCGCGAAACAACAAAGCAACCACAGAAATTGGTGTTACGTGACGGGGTGAACCTCTTTGCAAATGTAAACCGACAAAACAGAAAGGATTCACCCCGTACTGTATTCTGTTAAAATTCAACAGGCAAAGAACTGTTCCAAAAATCACTATTTAAAGTTAAAAATAACAACTTTATTGTTTTTTTAACATTTTACAGAGAATAATCAACTTATAACTACTTACAACTCATTTCTCTAAAGCTTGTGCTCTACAATACCTTCCCCAACCCCGACCCCATTAATATTTACAAAAAAAATATCAATTTACAAACCAGCTTGTTGTCGAATCTTCTCTTCGTATCTTTCTCTGTAGATTTTTTCTCCAGGTCGGTGTTGATGCTTCTCTTTTGTGGAATCTATTTCTCCAGATAAGCACCTCTTGGAGATTTTACGAACATCCTACATTAGTTGATCTTTTAGCTGCTCTCTTTGCTGTTCTTTCCCGCTCTGGGTAACTGTTCAAAATGTCCGTTATTTATCTCACAAAACGTCGAATCGTTTCATTGGTTTTAACATTGTAAAAATACCAAATGCAAACTTGATTGGGACATAATTTAAACTGATTGGCCGAATTCGCAATTGTTTTTGTATCCATGTAACACAGCTCTTAGTTGTTTCCAAATGTTACGTTGTTACACTGTTCTGGAGTCCTTGTGCTAGCCAGACATTTCAGCACCATTAAAAGTACATTACACCACAACTTCATAACACTGGCATTTGCGAAGACAGTCTACTTCGCTCAACATCGTTCTCTGTCAATCTCATGT
>NW_025134812.1:0-1176 GCF_004010195.1 Chiloscyllium plagiosum
TTTGAAGGGATATGGCCCAGGTGCTGGCAGGTGAGACTAGATTGGGTTGTGAATCTGGTCAGCAGGGACTGGTTGGACTGTAGGGTCTGTTTCCATGCTGTACATCTCTATGACTCTATGATTCTATTTATTGCCACCTTAGTTAATGGCACAGATGTCGAACAGAGGCATACAGCACGGAAACCAGATCCTTCAGACGAACCAGTCCGTGCCAATCATAATCCCAAATTAAGTTAGTCCCACACACAGTACCAAACTTGCTCATCATTCCACGTTAGGGAGTGTTTTAGACAGTGTAGAAGATAGCATAGCATTACAAAGGGATATTAATAGACTAAGTTAATTAGCAAAACTATGGCAGCAAATGTAAGGTTATGCATTTCAGACCGAAATAGGTTGGATCCCGGAACTGTCTCGATGTAATGAAGATAAATACAGTGATGCCCAAAGAGAATTGGAGTTTCAGTGCATGTATCTTTAACATGACACAAACAACTGTGGAAAATAATCAAAACGGATAATGGAATGCTGGCCAATATCGAGAGGACTGGAGTACAAGGGTGTAGGATTTATGCTGCAGTTCAACACAATCCTGTTTAGACCTCACTTGGTGCTCTGTGAGCAGATGTAGATGCCTCACCTTAGTAAGGAGATGTTGACATTAGGGTGAATTCAGCACAGGTTAGCAAGAATGATGTCTAAAGTTGAGGTCTTACGTTACGAAGAGAGATTACATAAAGTATGCAATTTTGTCCAGAATTTAGAAGGTTAATAGGTGATTAGATTGAAGTCTTTGAAATATTATATCCACAGACCTATCTTCGTACCTTCCCCCAGTCCATGTGTATATTTATGAATGTGCATAAAATTATATTTATGAATGTGCATTGCAGTTATGTATATGTGTGCCTCTGTGACTGTGTATATCATGTTATGTGACTGTATTTATGAATATCTGTGACTGCATTTGTGAGCAGGACCATGTCCATATTTAAATCATAAGCTTTTACCTCTGTATGAGACTAGTTTTGTGCATGTGACTGTATGACGAGCATATGACTCCATTTATGAGTGCGCTATATTCCTCTTTGTGAAACTTGTTATGAAAGTGTCTGGGTGACTCCGTTAATGTCTGTGCAACTGTGTTCAACGTATTTGAGTGTGTATTGTAGTTTT
>NW_025134813.1:0-1176 GCF_004010195.1 Chiloscyllium plagiosum
AGGGTAGCTCAGTCCCAGATTCACTGTGAATACATCCCCCACACCCCACCTGGGGTCAGCTCAGACCCAGACTCACTGTGAATACAGCCCCCATATCACACCCAGGGTCAGCTCAGACACAAACACTCTAAATACTGCCCCCATACTCCATTCAGTGTCAGCTTGGACACACACAGATTCCCTGTGAATACAACCGCCATACCCCACCCAGCATAGACCCAGATTCACTGTGAATGCAACCCCCCCCCCCCCCAATACCGCATGCCAGGTCAGCTCAGACCCATTTCACTATGAATACAGCCCACATACTCCACCAGCTTAGCCCATACACAAATTCTCTCTGAATACAGCCCCAATACCCCACCCAGGGTCAACTCAGACCCAGATTCACTGTGAATACAGACCCCATACCCCATCCAGGGTTAACTCAGGCCAAGATTCACTGAGAATTCACCCCTCCCCAACCCACTAAATGTCAGCTCAGACCCAGGTTTATTGTGAATACAGCCCCCATGTCACACCAGGATCAGCTCAGACCCAGATTCACTGTGCACATCCCACATTCCCAACCGACGGTCAGCCCAGACCTAGATTCACAGTGAATGCAGCTGCATTCCCCACCCAGGTTTACCTTAGACACAGGTTCACTGGGATTACTGCCCCCATACCCCACCCAGGGTTAGCTCAGACCCAGATTCACTGTGAGTACAGCCCCCTTTCCCTCCATCCCCAAGAGTCACTGAGAATTCACCCCCCCCAACCCACTAAATGTCAGCTCAGACCCAGATTTATTGTGAATACAGCCCCCATGCCCCACCAGGATCAGCCCAGACCTAGATTCACAGTGAATGCAGCCACATACCCCCACCCAGGGTCAGCTTAGACACAGGTTCACTGGGATTACTGCCCCCATACCCTACCCAGCGTCAGCTCTGACCCAGATTCATTGTGATTACATCCCCCACAACCCACTGATGGTTAGCTCAGGCTCAGACTCACTGTGAATACATCCCCCATACTCCATCCAGGGTCAGCTCAGACTCAGACTCATTGTGAATACAGACCCCATATCCCACACAGCGTTTACTCAAACTCTGTCGGATTTTAACAACAGGGCTCCATTGAGATTAATGTTGGATTCAGGTGAGATTTTTGTCAATGCCTATCTTGCGATTG
>NW_025134814.1:0-1176 GCF_004010195.1 Chiloscyllium plagiosum
GGGACGTCCGGAGAGGGACGTCAGGAGAGGCACATCCGGAGAGGGATGTCAGGAGAGGGACGTCAGGAGAGGGACGTCAGGAGAGGCACGTCAGGAGAGGGATGTCAGGAGAGGGACGTCAGGAGAGGGACGTCAGGAGAGGGACGTCCGGAGAGACACGTCAGGAGAGACACGTCAGGAGAGGGACGTCAGGAGAGGGACGTTCAGAGAGGGACGTCAGGAGAGGGACGTTCAGAGAGGGACGTCCGGAGAGGGACGTCCGGAGAGGCACGTCAGGAGATGCACGTCCGGAGAGGGACGTCAGGAGAGGGACGTCCGGAGAGGGACGTCAGGAGAGGGACGTCCGGAGAGGGACGTCCGGAGAGGTACGTCAGGAGAGGGACGTCAGGAGAGGGACGTTCAGAGAGGGACGTCAGGAGAGGGACGTCAGGAGAGGCACGTCAGGAGATGGACGTCAGGAGAGGCACGTCAGGAGAGACACGTCAGGAGAGGGACGTCAGGAGAGGGACGTCAGGAGAGGGACGTCAGGAGAGGGACGTCAGGAGAGGGACGTCAGGAGAGACACGTCAGGAGAGGCATGTCAGGAGAGGGACGTCAGGAGAGGGACGTCAGGAGAGGGATGTCCGGAGAGGGACGTCAGGAGAGGGATGTCAGGAGAGGGATGTCCGGAGAGGGACGTCAGGAGAGGGACGTCAGGAGAGGGACGTCAGGAGACAGGAGAGGGACGTCAGGAGAGGGACGTCAGGAGAGGGACGTCAGGAGAGACACGTCCGGAGAGGTACGTCAGGAGAGGGACGTCAGGAGAGGGACGTTCAGAGAGGGACGTCAGGAGAGGGACGTCAGGAGAGGGATGTCCGGAGAGGCACGTCAGGAGAGGGATGTCCGGAGAGGGACGTCAGGAGAGGGACGTCAGGAGAGGGATGTCCGGAGAGGGACGTCAGGAGAGGGACATCAGGAGAGGGATGTCCGGAGAGGGACGTCAGGAGAGGGACGTCAGGAGAGGGATGTCCGGAGAGGGACACCTTTGCAGTGGCTGCGTTGCCAACAATAAGGAAATAATGGCGTTTCCCTCCTCCGACCGTCACCGAGTGAGGGGTCGTGTCGGGGTCAGGCTCTGGCCTCAATCATTTCCAAGCCCCATATCGACAGACAGTAACGTCTGGGCCATAACTGAGG
>NW_025134815.1:0-1176 GCF_004010195.1 Chiloscyllium plagiosum
GTGCCATATTGTTTGGAAAGAACAGCTGAAGCAATGTTTTTAAGGATGGCAACTTAGAGGTGGAAGTAGTGATCCGACAAAGGTCGGTCTAACGCAGGAGCTTAAGAGAAGACCGTTTGAGGTTTCGTAAAGATTTGTACGTGTTCAGGATAGAGATCATACTTTTGAGGGGCATTAGATTAGGACAAGGGAGAAAATTTTCGTGTTAAAAGGGAAATAATTTGATTTGAGTCCATTATCAGCAACAATTGGCAGCACCAATAAATGACCGCATCCGTTTGGGAGTTGTCAGAGAAGCAAGATAATGCATAAGAACAATACGTTCAGGGTTCAAACGTCAATCAGATTCAGAGATGAGAATTTCTCGGAATTTGACTTTTTTCTGAATCGTCGTATACATTTTTTGCGGGGGTACAACATAGCCAAAATTAAAGGACATGGTTGAGTAAGGTAGGGAAGTCAGTGTAATGAGAAGATCTATCAGTGCGAGGGAGAAAGATATCATCGAAGTATTGAACTAGGGTAGAACCTTCGGGAAATTTATGTGATACCAGTTGGGCGCGAAGGGTCTTTGTAAAAGGTCTGGGCGAGTGTACAATTCCTTGAGGTAGGCGGGTCCACTATATTGTTAGCCCTTAAATGGTGAAGGCAAAAAGGTATTCGTTGTCTGGGTGCAATGGAATGTGAACACATGCATGTTGGAGATCAACAAGAGTAATATTCTTGGCATTAACTGAGACGTAGCAGGATTGGCAACGAAAAGGTAAAGGGGCTCAATAATTTAATTTACTTCACAAAGATCTTCAACAAGTCGCCATTCAGGACGTCCAGGTTTAGGAATCGAGAACAAAATGCTTATATTGGCGGGAGAATGGCATGGGACTGGAATGCCTTGCTGCATGAAAGATTCAATAAAATGTTGAACACCAGCTTCACCTGCTGGCCTTAGTAGGTGTTGAGGTTGAGGGGAAAGTGGAATTATGTATAACAGGAATAGTGATGGCTGGGTTTCTTGCAAGTCCCACTTCTGTTTTAGAGGCTGCCCAGACTTCAGGGTATACGACATCCTGTGGGTGGGGGTAGGCGTGATAATGACAAAAGTGGCCGTGAATTGAATAAGACTGAATGTAAAGTAAGATCACTTGACTGCTGCCTTCCTACTGGACTCCCTAATCA
>NW_025134816.1:0-1176 GCF_004010195.1 Chiloscyllium plagiosum
ATTTATTTCGTGAATCTGGGTGTCACTGCCTGGTCCAGCATTTATTACCTGTCCCTAGTTGCCCTTGAGAAGGTGGTGGTGAGCTGCCTTGTTGAACGCTGCAGTCCGCCTTCTGCTGTTGACCTCCAATTCCATTATGGAGGGAATCCCAGGATTCTGATCCAGCGATTGTGAAGGAGCGGTGATATATTTCCAAGTCAGGATGGTGAATGGCTTGGAGGGGAACCTAAAGATGATGTTTTTTTCCATACATCTGCAGCCCTTGTCCTTCTAGATAGACGTAGTCGTGATTGGGAAGATGGTCTCTGAGGACCTTTGGTGATTCATTTCATTGCAACATGTAGATAGTAAAACACTGCTGCTGCTGCCGAGCGTTGATGGTGGAGCATTGTGGATCTTCAGACAGTCAAACTGGTTGCCTTGTCCTGGATGGTATAAAGCTTCTTGAGTGTTGTTGGGGCTGCACTCATCCAGGCAAATTGGGAGTCGTCTATCACACTTCTGACTTATGCATTGTTGATGATGGACAGACTTTTGGAAGTCAAGACGTGAGTTACTCGCCGCAGTCTTCCTAGTTTCTGACCTGCTCTTGTAGTTACTGTGTTTATGTGGCGAGACCAGTGAGTTTCTGAGCAAGATTACCTACCAAGACTTTGATACTAGGGGATTCAGTGATAGTAATGCCATTGAATGCCAAGGGGCAGGTTAGATTGTATTTTATTGGTGATGGCATTTGTGTGGCCTGAATATTACTTGCCACTTGTCAGCCTGGATACTGTCCATGTCTTGTCGCATTTGAACATGGACTGCTTCAGTTTCTGAGGAGCCACAAATGTTGCAGAATATTGTACAATCATTGGCGAACATCCCCACTTCTGACCTTAAAATGAAGGGAAGGTCATTGATGAAGCAACCCTGAAGACGTTTTCGGCCACTGCTCGAGGGACTCCTACAGATTTGGAGCTGAGTTGACTGGCCTTTATCAACCATGACCATCTTCCTACGTGTCAGGTATGATTCTAACCAACGGGGGGTTTGCCCCTGATACCCATTAATTGCAGTTTTGCTAAGGCCCCTTAATGCTGCAAGTGGTCGAAGGCAACCTCATTTTAAAGGACTGTCACTCTCACGCCATCTCTGGACTTCAGCTCTTTTGTACATATTGTAACCTAGGTA
>NW_025134817.1:0-1176 GCF_004010195.1 Chiloscyllium plagiosum
TCAGTAAAGGGCACTGTCTCTGTGCTGTCTGTTCAAATAAATATATATAAGACCAGAAATTTAGAGTCTCCTCAGTTTCGGGCACTGTCTTTGTGCTGGTGGGTTAGTTAAATTTATATATTACTAAGAGATTTAGAATCTCCTCAGTTTAGGGCTCAGACTACGTGCTGGATGGATAAATACACATAAATTACCTGGAGTTTTAGAGTCTCCTCATTTTAAGGCACTGACTCTGTGCTGGCTGGTTGATTAACAGGAGATTTAGAGTCTCCTCATTTCAAGGAACTGACTGAGTGCTGTTTGGTAAATATATATAACCAGGCGATTTAAAGTTTCCTCAGTTAAGGCACTGACTCTGTGCTGTCTGGTTAATTATATATAACCAGGAGATTTAGAGTCTCCTCAGTTTCGGGCACTGACTTTCTCCTGGTTATATATATGTATTTATTCATCCATCACATAGTCTGAGACCTAAACTGAGGTGACTCTAAATCTCCTGGTTATATATTATTTAACCCGCCAGCCTCAGTCAGTGCCCGAAACTAAGGAGACTCTAAATATCCTGGTTATATATTTTTACTGAACCAGCCAGCCCAGAGTCAGTGCCCGACAATAAGCAGCCTCTAAATCTCCTGGTTATGTATATTTATTTAGTCAGCCAGCACAGAGTCAGTGCCCCAAAATGAGGAGAGCCAATCTCCTGGTTGTATATATTGAACCAGCCAACACAGTCAGTGCCCTAACCTGAGGAGACACTAAATCTCCTGGTTGTGTATATTTAAACAACAGCACATAGTCTGAGCCCTAAACTGAGGAAACTATAAATCTCCTACTTATATAAATTTATTTAACTGGCTAGCCCACAGTCAGTGGCCTAATCTGCGGAGTCTATAAATATTCGGGTTATATATAGTTAGCCAGACATCACCGAATCAGTGCCCTTAACTGAGGAGTCTCTAAATCTCCTGGTTACATATAACCAGCCAGCACAGAGTCAGTACCCTAAACTAGAGACTCTAAATGCCGTGACTACATATATTTATTTAACTCACCAGCAGAAAGTCAGTGCCCTAAACTAGAGACTCTAAACCTCCTGGTTATATATATATTAAACCAGCCAGCACAGAGTCAGTGCCCTAAACGAGAGACTCTAAACCTCCTGGTTATATATATTAA
>NW_025134818.1:0-1176 GCF_004010195.1 Chiloscyllium plagiosum
TCACCTACCTTATTTCGTATACTTCTTGCATTTGGTGATCTTTCACCAAATGTTTCCACTGGTTCATAAAGAGCACAGAGTGACTGGTTCACCTGTAAAAATGATGTGGAGGTGCCGGTGTTGGACAAAATTAAAAATCACACTACACTAGATGGTAGTCCAACAAATTTATTTGGAAGTACAAGCTTTCAGAGCACTGTAGCTTCATCAGGTAGCTACAGATAGCGAGAACACCTAAGCTAGTGATAGTCCAAAGGCTTCTCTGTCCCTTGCTCATAGCCCCAAGTTGTTCAGCCACCTGTTATGACATAGGGAAAGCAAGCCAAACCAAAACAGCTTCACTATCACTAGATTCCCAAAATATTCAAGCATTCAATGACCTTCCAAACTGCCCAATTGTTTCTCACCAAACATGTTGGACACCAAGTTTATAAGTTAAACAAAATGTAGCAGTTGTTATTAATAAAGAATCTTTAACAGAACTCAGAGACAGTAAGTTTCAAAAAGAGAAATTACTGGAAAAACTGAGCAGGCCTGGCAGTACCTGGGGAGAGAAAGCAAAATTAATGTTTTGGGTCCAGTGATCCTTCTTCAGAACTGATAGCTTGGAAAAAGTTGGCACATATGGGGTTCGGTAGAGGGGAGGCAAGGGAGTAAATGATAGATGGAGATGGAGTCCAGAGAGAGAGAAAAACAGTTGGTAAAAGGGGTGGGTAAAGGTCAGCTTGAGAGAATGTATAGTTGCTATTGGGTACTGAAAGTGGCTGATAATGTGCTGTTTCTGGCAGTAGCCTCTACCCATCTAAGAACCAATCAAATTGTTGGCAGGCAGAAGGCCTTTGTCATCAGTAATTGGTCAGTCATCCACAAAGTAATCCATTACTTGTTATATAGATATTTTTATTAGAAATTTAACATTTTTACAAGTTTACAAAAATAAACAAAACTCTCAGATATAAACATTGATATACAATTAGCTCAAATATACAATAACCAAAATTTGACTAAAAAAAACAAAACAACAAAAAAAAACGAAAAGAACAAAAAACACAAACAAACAAAACTCAACTATCTACTAATCTAACCTACAACTAACCAGAGTGTATATTTCAGTCTCTTACATGCTCGGGATGTGTTAACATTAGATATGATAAAACCCGTATTCATGCGGGATTC
>NW_025134819.1:0-1176 GCF_004010195.1 Chiloscyllium plagiosum
AGCATAGCGTGTGTTTTATTTGACTTCCCGGTGACCTGCCCTGTGCTCCATGTTGGATAGTGGAGTTTCAGCAGCTTCGATGCACACCTTTCTAAGTTACTCTTCGCCTATCAATTGAACGCCTGTGTTAATCACTTTCTACTGATCATGTGGTCAGTAATACAAGGATTCCCTTCCGCTGTTACTGATCCAGACCAGGCTTCTCACTAGCACTTGAGTGACATTTGACTTAATTCCAGTTTTGGAACGTTAGTGGAAAAGCTGGGGAAGGTTTCCTGGAGTCAGTGTTTCAAGCTGCTGTGGAAATTGAGGAAGACCAGATGCTTTGGTGACCCACTC
Organism: Chiloscyllium plagiosum; assembly: GCF_004010195.1. NCBI lineage: Eukaryota > Metazoa > Chordata > Chondrichthyes > Orectolobiformes > Hemiscylliidae > Chiloscyllium > Chiloscyllium plagiosum. Next base: position 340 of record NW_025134819.1, read on the forward strand.
TGAATGAGTCATGATGACTGTAGTGACAGCATCTAGATCTGCAACATGACCATGAAAAGGAGCAGAGACTGCAGAGAGGGGAATCTCTTCAAAATGGAATGAGGAAATCAGATCAAAGAATAACTGCCTCCTATCCCAGTGTCCCAGTCTCAAGCAGTTGACTGACTGCCTCCTGTTCCTGTAACCCAGTCTCGAGAAGTTGAATGACTGCCTCCTGTTCCTGTGTTCCAGTCTCCACCTGTTGCCCCTGAGTAACAGGCTCCAATAGCTGTGTGCTCTCCTCCTGCTGCCGCTGAGTGATATGCTCCAATACCTGGGTGCTCTCCACCTGCTGCCACGAGTAACAGACTCCAATGGGTGTGTGCTCTCCACCTGCTGTTCCTGGGTAACACGTTTCAATAGCTGTGTGCTCTCCACCTGCTAATTCTGAGTAACAGGCTGCAATACCTGTGTGCGCTCCACTTCCTGCTCCTGAGTAACAGGTTCCTATACCTGTGTGCCATCCTCCTGCTACTCCTGAGTAACAGGCTCCAATAGCTGTTTGCTTTCCTCCTGCTTCTCCTGGGTAACAGGCTCCAATAGTTGTGTGCTCTCCTCCTGCTGGCCCCTAGGAACAGGCTCCAATACCTGTGTGCTCTCCTCCTGCTGCTCCTGAGTAAGAAGCTCCAATAGCTGTGTGCTCTCCTCCTGCTGCACCTGCGTAATATGCTCCAATAGCTGTGTGCCCTCCACCTGCTGCTACTGAGTAACAGGCTCCAATAGTTGTGTGCCCTCCACCTGCTGCCACTGAGCTACAGGCTCCAATAGCTGTGCGCCCTCCTCCTGCTGCTCCTGAGT
>NW_025134820.1:0-1176 GCF_004010195.1 Chiloscyllium plagiosum
CTTAATATATTTTTAAAATCCCTTTGGATTCTCCTTCAGCTTATTTGCAACAGCTATCTCATGTCCCCTTTTGGCCCTCCTGATTTCCCTCTTAAGTATAGTCCTACTGCCTTTATACTCTTTTAAGGATTGACTCGATCACTGATGTCTATACCTGACACATGTTTATTGCTTTTCCTTCAGAAAAAAATTCTCTCATTATCCAGCATTCCCTGCCCTAACTAGCTTTGCATTTCACCTGAACAGGAATATACTGTCCTTGGTCCCGCATTCTCTCATTTTTGAAGGCTTCCCATTTTCCAGCTGTTCCTTTACATGCCCCCACTCAACTTCTTAATGTTCTTGCCTCATACCATCACAATTGGCCTTCTTCCAATTTAGAACTTAAATTTAGATGTGGTCTATCCTTTTCCATCACTAACTTATTTTAAAACGTACAGATTTACAATCACTAGCCCCTAAGTGCTCCCCCACTGACACCTCAGTCACCTGCCCTGCCTTATTTCCCAACAGGAGGTTAAGTTTTACAGCTTGTCCAGTGGGTACATCCAGATGCTGAATCACAAAATTTAATTGTACACTCTTAACAAATTCCTGTCCATCTAAACCCTTAACATTATGCACCTATTATTCTCACAGATAACTGAGACCTCCTTACAAACGTGTTTCTCAATTTCCCGCTGAGTATTGGGGAATTTGAGAATACAATCCCAATGATGTCATCATCCCTTTCCTATTTCTCAGTTCCACCTAAATAACACCCTTGGATGCATTCCCAGGAATGTCCTCCCTCAGTACAGCAGTAATGCTATCCATTATCAAAAAGTCTACTCCCCCTCCTCTCTCATGCCCCATTCTATTCTTCCCATACCATTTGTATCCTGGGACATTAAGCTGCCAATCCTGTCCATCCCTGAACTATGTCTCTGTAATTACTATGATATCCCATTTCCATGTTCCTAACCATGCCCTGAGTTCATCTGCCTTCCCTGTTCAGGCTCTTGCATTGAAATAAATGCAGTTTAATTTATCATTTCTATTTGTTCTGTTTTTTTCTCCTGCTTGCCCTGTTTGACTCGCTCCTTTTCCCAACTGTACCAGTCTCAGATTAATTTCTTTCCTCACTATATTCCTTACAGCACCAGGGCCCCAGGTTCGATTCCAGCCTCGGGTGAC
>NW_025134821.1:0-1176 GCF_004010195.1 Chiloscyllium plagiosum
CTTCAGTTTAAAAGTGTGATCCCTAGTTCTTGGTGCATTCAATAAAAATAAAAGCTGTTTGTCATCCATGCCCATGCACTTGGAATCTTCTCCTTCTGAGTCACGTCCCCCTCAGCTTTCTCTGCTCCAGAGTAAATAACCCAGGTTTATACTCCCTCCATAACTGTTATGCTCCACCCCAGGGAACATCTTATTGAAACTCCTCTGCACAGGATCCATGCTATCACATCCTTCCTGTAATGTGATGCACATGACTGCGCACAGTATTTCTTCTGTTGCCTCGACAATGTCTTGTATAATTCTTACAATCTATGTCTCATTTAATAAAGACAATGCATCCAGTCCCGTGTGCATCCATAACCAAACAATGAACTTATCCAGTTGTATTTAGTGTCCTGTGGAGAAACACCCTCTTAGCTTCCTAGTGTGCTGCCATTCATTGAGTATTCCCTTGTCTGTTTCTATCTTCCAAAATACAACACCTTACATTTATCAGAGTTGCATTCCATCTGCAATTACTCTGTCCATCTGACCATTCTATCCACATGTACCTGTAGCGTCAGAACTTCCTCCTCAATGCCAACCACTCAGCCTATCTTTGTGACTAACCAAGACTTGTTTTCACACTCCCTCACCCCCATCCAACATCACATCTACATAATTTATGAATACCACAAATGATGAGGGACATAGCACTGAACCCTGTCGTACACCAGAGGACACAGGTCTCCAGTCATACAAGCAGTCTTCTACCACCACTCTCTGTCTCCTGTCACGAACTTAATTTCAGTTGACACTTGATGCCATGAGATTTTACTTTCTTTATCAATTTTCCATGTGGTGTTGTGTCGAAAGCATTTGCTGAAAAACTATATCCACGACCTACTGGACTAAAACAAAATTAAATTCGTTAGCCATGACTTCCCTTTGATAAAGTCATGTTACCTATCCCTGATTAAAACATTGTCTCTGGAAATGGTGATTAATTTTTTCCTTCCTAACTTTGTTCAATAGTTTCCCGAACACTGATCTTATACTCATTGTTCTATAGTCCCTTGTCTATCTCCACCACCCTTCCAGCAAAGTGGCTCCACATTATTGGTTCTCCAATCCTCCACAACCTCCATCTTCCCTGTCGACAGATTCGACTTAAACATTTGGGTCAGTGTCTTTCCT
>NW_025134822.1:0-1176 GCF_004010195.1 Chiloscyllium plagiosum
CTCTATTTCTCTCTCTCTCGAAAGCGCGTGTGCGCTCTCTCTCTCTCTATCTATCGAAAGCGGACGCTCGCTCTCTCTCGAAAGCGCACGCTCTCTCTCTCTCTCTCTCTCTAAGCGCTCTCGCTCTCTCGAAAGCGCGCATGCTCTCTCTCGAAAGCGCACGTGCTCTCTCTCGAAAGCGCGCGTGCTCTCTCTCGAAAGCGCGCGCTCTCTCTCTTTCTCAAAAGCGCGCGCTCTCTCTCTCGAAAGCGCGCGCTCTCTCTCTCTCTCAAAAGCGCGTGCTCTCTCTCTCTAAAGCGCGCGCTCTCACTCTCGAAAGCACGCGCTCTCACTCTCGAAAGCGCGCACTCTCTCTCTCTCGAAAGCGCGCGCTCTCTCTCTCTCGAAAGCGCGCTCTCTCTCTCTCTCGAAAGCGCGCGCTCTCTCTCTCTCGAAAGCGCGCTCTCTCTTGAAAGCGCGCGTGCTCTCTTGAAAGCGCGCTCTCTCTCTAAAGCGCGCTCTCTCTCTCTCGAAAGCGCGCGCTCTCTCTCTCTCGAAAGCGCACGCTCTCTCTCTCTCGAAAGCGCGCGCGCTCTCTCTCTCGAAGGCGCGCGCTCTCTCTCTCTCTCGAAGGCGCGCGCTCTCTCTCTCTCGAAGGCGCGCGCTCTCTCTCTCTCGAAGCTCTCTCTCGAAGGCGCGCGCTCTCTCTCTCTCGAAGGCGTGCGCTCTCTCTCTCTCGAAGGCGCGCACTCTCTCTCTCTCTCAAAAGAGCGCGCTCTCTCTCTCTCTCAAAAGCGCGCCCTCTCTGTGTCTCTCTCTCGAAAGCGCGCGCTCTCTATCTCGAAAGCGTGCTCACTCTCTCCCTCTCTCTCTCTCGGAAGCGCGCGTGCGCGTTCTACATCTCTCTCTCTTGAAAGCGTGCACTCTCTCTCTCTCTCTCGAAAGCGCGCGCTCTCTCTCTTGAAAGCGCGTGGTCTCTTGAAAGCGCGCTCTCTCTCTTGAAGGTGCGCTCTCTCTCTTGAAGGCACGCTCTCTCTCTTGAAGGCACGCTCTCTCTCTTCAAGGCGCGCTCTCTCTCTTGAAAGCGCGCTCTCGCTCTTGAAAGCGCGCTCTCGCTCTCTTGAAAGCGCGTGCTCTCTCTCCCTCGAAAGCGCGCGCTCTCTCTCTCTCCCTCGAAAGCGCGCTCTCTCTCTCTCC
>NW_025134823.1:0-1176 GCF_004010195.1 Chiloscyllium plagiosum
CCCGCGAGACCACTTGATCCCTTGTCCAATCACCTTCAAAAATTGGTGAATGCCTACTCGAATTTCTCTTTTATTACTGTAAACCACTCAGTGTTCACACGTTTATCATTGTTCCACCCCAAATTCATTATCACCCACTTCACCGGATTGAATTCCTTTCAACACTTTTTCTTGCCAGTTGTTTCCAATCTCCCTGCAGTCTATAGCTGTCTTCCTCATGGTTAACTGCATGACTAATTGTTACAAGATTTGCAAACTGCTAAATGATGGCCACAACAAAAAAGTATGAATTATTCACCTATATGAGAACACAATGGAACTCATAGAATCCATGGTTCATAAGCTTGCAGAGGACAGCAGAATTGGAGACTGTAAAGAAGGTGATCTAAGATTCCAGAAGGATCTTAATCCAATGCGTCTTTGGGCAGAAAAATGTCACATAGAGTTCAATCTGGATAAATGGAAGGTATTGCATTTTGCTACATCAAATAAGAGTAGGGCTTATACAAATAGTGATTGGGCGTTGCATCGTATTGTGGAACACGGAGGCCAGGAATGCAAGTTCATAATTCTTTTTAGTTTGTTTCAAATATTGACAGAATGGTTAAAAAATTGTCATTTTGCCTTCGTTGCTCAGTCCTTTTAGCGTAGGGGTTGGTATGTTATGTTGAAGTTGAATAGGACATTGTGTGAGGCCTCTTCGGGAATACTGTGTCCAGTTTTTGTTGCCCAGTAACAGCAAGGAAATTATTCAGCTGGTGTAAGTTTAGAACAAGTTCGTAGGAGTTGGTATGTTATGTTGAAGTTGAATAGGACATTGTGTGTGGCCTCTTCGGGAATACTGTGTCCAGTTTTTGTTGCCCAGTAACAGCAAGGAAATTATTCAGCTGGTGTAAGTTTAGAACAAGTTTACCAGCGTATGGCTCGTGGGGAAGGTTTGTGTTATAACGAAGCCTGGATAGGCTGAGAATATTTTCACTCGCGCACTGGAGGTTGAAAGGCCACCCAAGAGAAATTTATAAAATTTGAGAGTCCGGCTAGAGTTAACTGTAACTGTTTTTTTCCCAAGGAGGAACACTTCAAGACGAGAGGGAAAATGTTTAAAGTGAAAAGCGGGATTTAAAATAAGACATGAGAGGCTTGTATTAACAGAGGATAGTTTATGTGTGCAATTCA
>NW_025134824.1:0-1176 GCF_004010195.1 Chiloscyllium plagiosum
TGGATTTGTGTCCTTTCAAGCAAGTGGAGATTACTCTGTCACATTCCTGACTCAATATTAGGTTGAACTCTGATTTTCTGCAATGAAAGAAATTCTGATTTTACTCATAGAGCATGAGAAATGTTCCTGATCAGTGATTTGCATTGAAGAGATTCAAAGCTACTGAATATTATAGCCACAGTACAAAGCCTTGGATTGTTATTTTAAGAGGGTTAAAGAAGGGCTTATGCCCGAAACGTCGATTCTCCTGCTCCTTTGATGCTGCCTGACCTGCTGCCCTTTTCCAGCAACACATTTTTCAGCTCTTATCATTTTAAGAACATTGCTCATGGAGCCTGGGTCTGCAGTTGCAGCAGGCTGTGGTTTTTACAAGGTTTAGCCATATTGCTGTTTTCAATATGACCTTGGCTTTCATGAACATTTCCACTTCATTGCCAAGACAATACAAATTGATGGACAGATGCAGAGATTTCTTGAGGGCATAGCATCCTTTCGTGTTCAGCAAATATAATTTAAAATGTTATACAAAAATTCAATAACTGCTAATTTGCAGGATAAAGAAAGATGGAAGGTGAAAAGCAGGTTTTAGTAATAGATATAACCCTCGACACATGTCCGTGTATAATCTGCTGTTCTTCATTCCACAGGCAAGAAAAAGACACAATATTCTCCTCGTAGCTTTCCTGACCCTGTTTATGAAGAGATTGACATTCACAACCTTGATACAGGCCCAGGTAGTTATCTTTAAGATTTATACACTTGATACCTTTATTTTTAAATGCAATGTTAATTTTAAGTTTCCAATGTTTTCCATGTGTAGATGTACACTCCAATATTTCACTGGACAAGCTGGAATATTATACAGGAAGCGAGTTACAGGAATGTGATGATATACATATGCAAGGTAGGCCAATTTTCACCCCACTCTTGTACCATTCCATTACTAATCTGCAATTGAGAGTAAGATAAAATACAATAAATCCCTCATTGTTAAACTCCCAGATGAGCAAGAGTCTTTTGTCTTACTTTGGAGTCATTAGTTACTATGAATATTATGTAACATATGAATGTTAACTCAAGTTGCATCTTCCAAGTGGAGTATACTGCCAGTATGGTTCAAGAGATAGTGACTCGTCATTGTAACCCTCCGCAGTTATAAGAATGATTTTACCCCAA
>NW_025134825.1:0-1176 GCF_004010195.1 Chiloscyllium plagiosum
TTGATTAAATATAATTCGTGCTCACAGGAAGCAATTTTAGGGTCAATATAAAACTAAAAATGGAGGGATTTTTAACCCCCAAAGTGTTTGGTTTTAGGCTAGGTGGAGTGTGAATATTGTAATGGAATGAACTAAAACTCCTCAAAATATATTTAGAAGATAGCTTAGACCCCAATTTTTTTCTTATTTTTAAAGGTTTTGTGTTTCAGTTGCAATTTGATTGGCAAAATACACTTTATTCTTACACTACAGTTAAAATACAAACAAAAGAAAGAAGAATAGGAATGACTTAACTTTACTTGAAGACATAACAGACCAGTAGATTATTTAGCTATGAAACAGCAACTGTTCCAATATAATAACATCCCATAAACACACCCCCGGCAAAGGCAAATTCAGTAAAATAGATTGGCTCCCACGCAGTTGTCCAGTCCAGGAGGGTAGAACATCAATAGAAGACTGTGATAGAGAAATAACTCAAGTGTTTTGCTGGAGCATGGATAGATGTATTGCAGCTTTAAAATCCCAACAGCTACAGAAAGCTAAACTAAACTTCTGGCTCTATGGGAGCTCGACCCCAATCCTTTCATGCTGCTTCTAGCATTCCAACTTTAAAAAAATCCACCAAATCTTCACAAACTGTTTATTTTATTGGCTTGGAAAAGATGCTCATACCTCTGGCTCAACCTCTCTTCATAAACAAAACCAGGACAAAATATACCTCTTAAAGCTGTAATACTGTCACAGAACTAAAAATTGGGATTCCAGCCTCAGCCTGCCTCCCCACTCTGAAGTTGAATTTTTAAAAGAAGGAGGGTAGATGGATGGATAACCAACAAGTTCACTGGAGGTTGGCATGTAATTCGAATATTATATTGAAACTGCATCCTCATATTTATCCACCATTTCAAGATTGGGATTCCTCAGCCTTGGAAACCAGACCTAAAGGTGAAGGCTGCTGAATGCCATGAGCCTGCCTCATTCCCTTCCCACGATTAGATACTTCACCCTTGTTCTGTGATAAGACTCCGATATAATCAGAGCACAAATAACCAGCACTTGCACTCACCATGACAACTTCATAAATCAGAGTTTGCATAGACCTGGGCTTGTTTGTGGCCACTGCTCCAGCATTGTCCACCCAATCTGAAGCCAATCACAGCAATATTTGAGGGG
>NW_025134826.1:0-1176 GCF_004010195.1 Chiloscyllium plagiosum
TGACTGTAAAAACATTCTTCCCAGACTGCTTCATCATGACACTGACTGTAAGGACACACTTCTCAGACTGTTTCATCAGAACACTGACTGAAAGAACATTCTTCCCAGAGGAATTGAAAATGATACTAACTGTCTGGACACACTTCCCAGACTGTTTCACCACAACACTGACAGTAAGGACACTCTTCCCAGACTGTTTAAACATGACACTGACTGTAAGGACACTCTTCCCAGATTGTTTCACCATGAAACTGAATGAAGGGCTCATTTCCCAGACTGTTTCACCACAACACTGACAGTAAGGACACACTTCCCAGACTGTTTCACCATGACACTGACTGCAAGGACACACTTCACAGATTGCTTCACCACGACACTGACTGTAAGGGCACTCCTCCAACTTTGTTTCAGGATGGCACTGAATGTTAGGATACATTTCCTGGACTGTTTCACCATCACAGTTACTGTCAGGACACACTTCCCAGACTGTTCCACCATGACACTGACTGGAAGGACACTCGTCCCAGATTGTTTCACCCTGACACTGACTGTAAGAACACATTCCCAGACTGTTTCACCATAACACTGACTGTAATGACACTCTTCCCAGACTGATTCACCATCACACTGACTGTAATGACATGCTTCCCAGATTGTTTCACCATGACACTGACTGCAAGGACACTCCTCCCAGACTGATTCACCATGACACAGACTGTAAGGACTCTTCCCAGATTGTTTCACCATGACACTGACTGTAAGAACACACTTCCCAGGCTATTTCACAATAACAATTACTGTGAGGACACACTTCCCAGACTGCTTCACCAGAGCACTGACTTTAAGGGCACTCTACCCAGATTGTTTCACCATGAGACTGACTGTAAGGACACACTTCCCAGACTGTTTCAACATAACACTTACTGTTAGAACACACTTCCCATACTGTTTCACCATGATACTGACTGTAAGAACACATTTCACAGATTGCTTCACCCCGACACTGACTGTCAGGACACACTTCCCAGACTGTTTCCCCATGAAACTGACTGTAAGATCTCACTTCCCAGACTGTTCCACCATGACACTGACTGTAAGCACTCTCTTCCCAGATTGTTTCACAATGACACTGACTGTATGGGTACTCCTCCAAGATTGTTACAGCGTGACACTGAC
>NW_025134827.1:0-1176 GCF_004010195.1 Chiloscyllium plagiosum
GAATATTGGAGATGGTAGATTGAATGCGTGTAAGCATTCAATCTGCCTTGGATATAGGAGTAATGTCAAAGGATTATCAGAACATAAACACGTTTCTCCGTTTATAAATGGAAACATACAGTCTGTAACTACTAATCAGTGATTATAATGTCAGTAAAATATGGAGAGAACTTTTCCAGTCCATAATCTGTCTGGCAAATGTGCCTATCACAACACGAGATATAACAGACAATTGGCACGGATATGCTAACAGAGAATATGACGTGACACACAATTCAGATGGTTAGTCAAGGATCAGAGAGGGCAGGTGAGGGTCATGCTGTTAATGTTGTCGATGTCAATCAACTGTGATTAAGTACCATGCACTGGATTTCAATTGCAGTTTGATTATGATATTGGGGACATGGCTGCAGAGACTGGAGGGAGGGAACATGATATTTCCCAGTCATCAATATTGGGATGTTGCTCTTTATAAATCACAAGAACACCAAATTCCAGGATACATCTCCAGTGAGGAATGAGGAGAACCAAAATTAACCATACGACCAGAACATTGGAGCAGAAATTTGGCCTTTCAGCCCATTGAGTCTGCTGCGCCATTCAATGATGGCTGTTAAACTTCTCAACCCCATTCTTCCGCTTTCTATCTCTAAACATTCATCCCGTTTACAATAACCTATCTGTCTTACTCTTAAATATACTCAATTACCTGGCCTCGACAACCTTCTGCAGCAGTGAATTTCCTAGATTCGCCACTCTCTGGCTGAAGAGGTTCGTCTTTATCTGTGGTTGAAAAGGTCTTCTCTTTACTCTGTCTCTTCGGGTCCTAGTCTCCCCTCCATTGGAAATATCTTCCCAAAATCCACCCGGTCCAGGTCATTCAATATTCTGTAAGTTTAAATTAGACCTCTTAATATCCTTCTGAAATCAATCAAATATAGACCCAGAGCCCTCGGATATTCTTCATATGTTAAGCTTTTCATTCCTGGGATCACTCTCGTGAACCTCATCGGAACATGCACTAGGGCCAGTACATCCTTCCTGAGATATGGGACCCAAAACTGTGCATAATAATCCAAATATAGCCTGACCAAAATCTTATAGATCCTCAGAAGTACATCCCTGCATTTATATTCAAGCTCCCTTGAAATAAATGGAATAATTATATTTGCCTTC
>NW_025134828.1:0-1176 GCF_004010195.1 Chiloscyllium plagiosum
TACCCTGCTGAATAAACACTGACTCTGTAAAGCTACACAGAGAGTGACCCTTACCCTGACGAATAAACACTGACTCCATACGGTTACACAGAGAGTGACCCTTATCCTGCTGAATAAACACTGACTCCATACGGTTACACAATGAGTGACCCTAACTCTGCTGAATAAACACTGACTCTGTACAGTTACACAGTGAGTGACCCTTAATCTGCTGAATAAACACTGACTCCGTAGGGTTACACAGCGAGTGACCCTTACTCTGCTGAATAAACACTGACTCTGTACAGTTACAAAGTGAGTGACACTTACCCTGCTGAATAAACACTCACTCTGTACTGTTTAACACAGTGAGTGACCCTTACCCTCTTGAAAAAACACTCACTCTGTACAGTTACACAGTGAGTGACCCTTACCCTGCTGAATAAACACTGACTCTGTACAGTTGCACAGTGAGTGACCCTTAATCTGCTGAATAAACAGTGACTCTGTACAGTTACACAGTGAGAGACCTTTACCCTGCTTAAAAAACACACTCTGCACTGTTTAACAGTGAGTGACCCTTACCCTGATGAATCAACACTGACACTGTACAGTTACACAGTAAGTGACCCTTACACTGCTGAATAAACACTGACTCTGTACAGTTACACAGTGAGTGACCCTTACCCTGATGAATAAACACTGACACTGTAACAGTTACACAGTAAGTGACCCTTAACCTGCTAAATAAACACTGACTCTGTACAGTTACACAGTGAGTGACCCTTACCCTGCTGAATAAACATTGACTCTGTACAGTTACACAGTGAGTGATCCTTACTCTGCTGAATAAACACTGACTCTGTACAGTTACACAGCGAGTGACCCTTTACCTGCTGAAGATACACTGACTCTGTACAGTTATGTAGTGAGTGACCCTTACCCTGCTAATAAACACTGACTCTGTACCGTAACACAGTGAGTGACCCTTACCCTGCTGAATAAACACCAACTCTGTACAGTTACGCAGTGAGTGACCCTTACTCTGCTGAATAAACACTGACTCTGTAAGGTTACACAGCGAGTGACCCTTACTCTGCTGAATAAACACTGACTCTGTACAGTTACACAGTGAGTGACCCTTACCCTGCTGAATAAACACTCTCTGTACAGTTACAAAGTGAGTGATCCTTACCC
>NW_025134829.1:0-1176 GCF_004010195.1 Chiloscyllium plagiosum
GTGTCTGGGGAATGCTGTTCCTGGGGAATGCTGCGCCTGGGGAATGCTGCGCCTGGGGAATGCTGTACCTGGGGAATGTTGTGTCTGGGGATTGCTGTTCCTGGGGAATGCTGGACCTGGGGAATGCTGCGCCTGGGGCATGCTGTACCTGGGGAATGATGTTCCTTGGGAATGCTGCTCCTAGGGAATGCTACACATGGGGAATGCGGTACCTGGGGAATGCTGTGCCTGGGGAATGCTGTACCTGGAGAATGCTGTTCTTGGCGAATGCTCTGCTATTCCTGGGGAATGCTGCACCTGGGGAATGTTGTGTCTGGGGAATGCTGTACCAGGGGAATGTTGTGTCTGGGGAATGCTGTTCCTAGGGAATGCTGGACCTGGGGAATGCTGCGCCTGGGGAATGCTGTACCTGGGGAATGCTGTACCTGGGGAATGCTGTTCCTGGGGGATGCTGCTCCTAGGGAATGCTGCACCTGGGGAATGCTGTACCTGGGGAATGCTGTGCCAGGGGAAGGCTGTACCTGGGGAATGCTGTGCTAGGGGAAGGCTGTACCTGGGGAATGCTGCTCCTAGGGAATGCTGTACCTGGGGAATGCTGCTCTGAGGGAATGCTGTGCCTGGGGAATGCTGGACCTGCGGAAAGCTGTACCTGGGGAAAGTTGTGTCTGGGGAATGCTGCACCTGGGGTTGCTGTGCGAGGGGAATGCTGCGCATGGGGAATGCTGTTCCTGGGGAATGCTGCTCCTAGGGAATGCTGTACCTGGGGAATGCGGTACCTGGGGAATACTGTTCCTGGTGAATGCTATGCCAGGGGAAGGCTGTGCCAGGGGAAAGCTGTACCTGGGGAATGCTGTACCTGGGGAATCCTGTACCTGGGGAATGCTGTACATGGAGAATGCTGCGCCTGAAGAATGCTGCTCCTGGGGAATGCTGTGCCTGGGGAATGCTGTGCCTGGGGAATGCTGTACCAGGGGAAGGCCTTACCTGGGGAATGCTGTGCCAGGGGAAGGCCTTACCTGGGGAATACTGTTCCTGGTGAATGCTATGCCAGGGGAAGGCTGTGCCAGGGGAAAGCTGTACCTGGGGAATGCTGTACCTGGGGAATGCTGTTCCTGGGGAATGCTGTGCCAGGGGAAGGCTGTACTGTGGAATGCTTTTCCTGGGGAATGCTGCTCT
>NW_025134830.1:0-1176 GCF_004010195.1 Chiloscyllium plagiosum
TTTATTTCATACCGCTCTTTAACATTTACAAACTGAATGATATGATTATTTAGTTCCATACCTTTCCAATTAAGCTGGTCACATGAATCTATGGAACAGTATGTGCAAGGCTGTCGTCAATCCCCTGTACCTCGTGAGACTCATAATGCTTTCCAACCTCTCTGACCTCCCGACTTGGAGTTTTCAAGATGGACACAATAGTCAAGTGCACACTGCCCCAGACATTTACCAGTAGAAACCATGTTTATTTTCCAGCCAATCCTAACTTTATCCTTGTGTGTACAACAATGGATTCAGTCATACCACATTCTATTATCGACGAGTTTTTGTATCTGTGATTTATGACTCCTGTAATGATATGGGGAATTTATTTAATGTTTGAGGTTGATTTGCCCTCATCTTCTTGTTTGAAACGTTTAGTGGAATGGTTGTCGTGACATTTTGTATACAGGTTAACTATAAATAAACGATTAGACATTAACCATCGCTGGATTTTATTTAAAACCTATAATTAACAATTGATGTGATATTCACGAATTGAAAGTGTTATGGACTGTTCTGATCTGTATCTTCAGCATTAATAACTGCAGCTGCATAACCTATCATAATTGTGCTACTTTGGATCAACTATTTGGAGCCACGATAGTTGCACTTCTGAAGAGCACAGTAATCCAATGTTTTCTGAGGCGTTTCCAGGTTTTGGCACACGATGAATGGGAGGCCATTTTATGCTGCACAGTCATGGGCATCCCGAAAAGTCCTTTCCTTTGGGAAAGTTCTGACAATCAAAAGTCCTAAAAATGAACTTTGGTGTCAATTCTTTGTTCGGTATTCCTTGCCACATCGTACTGGCAAGTCGTGTGGTTTGAGGAATCCCTTTCAATGAATTGAAATTGATATTTTTGACTGAGTCCTTTTCGCATTTTAGTTGTTCCTTTATCAGGTTCCATACTTTGCTGTTAAATCTATATCGTTGATGTGACATTCAAGTCATCACCCTCAATGATACGACCAATAGTCCCTGAACTTCTACGAACGTATGACATACTGTCCTGATCCAGTGTCGTATAGTAACGTGTATTCCACAGTTCCATACTTACTCCCACCACATTTCTTTCTGAATTTCTCACCTTTGTCTTCTCCAAGAACTTCGGTTTCTTTGTAGCTCATGGTGCA
>NW_025134831.1:0-1176 GCF_004010195.1 Chiloscyllium plagiosum
CAGTGTACAGATATCGCCCTGAGAGAGAGAGAGGCGACTGATAGACACCAGTCAGTGGACAGATATCGCTCTGAGAGAGAGAGAGGTGACTGAGAGACAGCAGTCAGTGTACAGATATCTCCCTGAGAGAGAGAGAGGACTGAGAGACACCAGTCAGTGTACAGAAATCTCCCTGAGGGAGAGAGGGAACTGAGAGACACCAGTCAGTGTACAGATATCTCCCCGAGAGAGAGAGAGGGGGGACTGAGAGAAACCAGTCAGTGTTCAGATATCTCCCTCACAGAGAGAGGGGACAGAGAGACACCAGTCAGTGTACAGATATCTCCCTCAGAGAGAGAGGGGACTGAGAGACACCAGTCAGTGTACAGATATCTCCCTCAGAGAGAGAGGGACTGAGAGACACCCTCAGTATTCAGATATCTCCCTGAGAGAGAGAGGGGACTGAGAGACACCAGTCAGTGTACAGATATCACCCTGAGAGAGAGAGAGAGGTGACTGAGAGACAAGAGTCAGTGTACAGATATCTCCCTGAGAGAGAGGGGACTGAGAGACACCAGTCAGTGTCCAGATAACCCCCTGAGAGAGAGGGCACTGAGAGACACCAGTCAGTGTACAGATATCACCCTGAGAGAGCGAGAGAGGGGACTGAGAGACACCAGTCAGTGTACAGATATCTCCCTGAGAGAGAGAGAGAGAGAGAGAGAGTGGACTGAGAGACCCCAGTCAGTGTACAGATATCTCCCTGAGAGAGAGAGAGGGGGGATTGAGAGACACCCGTCAGTGTTCAGATATCTCCCTCACAGAGAGAGGGAACTGAGAGACACCAGTCAGTGTACACATATCTCCCTCACAGAGAGAGGGAACTGAGAGACACCAGTCAGTGTCCAGATATCTCCCTCAGAGAGAGGGGGGACTGAGAGACACCAGTCAGTGTACAGATATCGCCCTGAGAGAGAGAGAGAGAGAGAGAGGGGGACAGGGAGACAACAGTCAGTGTACAGATATCTCCCTGAGGGAGAGAGGGGACTGAGAGACACCAGTCAGTGTACAGATATCTCCCTGAGAGAGAGAAGGGACTGAGAGGCACCAGTCAGTGTACAGATATCGCCCTGAGAGAGAGAGAGAGAGGCGACTGATAGACAGCAGTCAGTGGACAGATATCGCCCTGAGAGAGAG
>NW_025134832.1:0-1176 GCF_004010195.1 Chiloscyllium plagiosum
ACACCACATCAATCACCTTACCTTCATCCACCTGCTTTGTCACCGTCTTGAAGAATTCAATAAGATTAGTGAGGCATGATGTACCCTTCACAAAATCTAACCAAATTAATCCTTTCCAGATGATTATAAATCCTATCTCTTACAATCTTTTCCAACATATTACCCACAACCGAAGTAAGGCTCACTGGCCTATAATTACCAGGGTTGTCCCGACTCCCCTTCTTAAACAAGGGAACAGCATTTGCTATCCTCCAATCTCTGGCACTACTCCTGTAAGATGACATAAAGATCAAAGCCAAAGGCTCAGCAATCTCCTCCCTGGCTTCCCAGAGAATGTGAGGATAAATCTCATCTGGCCCAGAGGTCTTATTTTCAGATCTTCCAAAATTGCTTCATCATCCTCTTTGTCAACCACATTCCCATCTAATTTTGTAGCCTGTCTCCCCATGTTCTCACTAACATTTCCCTTTTCCAATGTGAATACTGTCAAAACGTAAGAATCAAGTGCTTCCACTGTGTCCTCAGATTCTACACACAACTTTCCACTACTATCTTTGATTAGCACCGACTCTTCTTAGCCCTCTCTGTCTATCTTTTCTGGCTAACTTCTACCTCCCAAGCCCCCTAACTGAGCCTTCTTCTTCCTCTTGGTAAGAGCTTCAACTTCTTCAGTAAACCATGGCTCCTTCTCTCGACAACTACCTCCCTGCCTAATAAGTATATACTTATCCAGGACCTGCTGTTCATTGAATAAACTCACATTTCAAGAGTGTCCATCTCCTGCAGTTTCCTTCCCCATCCTCTGCATCCTCAATCTTGCCTAATCACATCATAACTGCTTTTCCTCCAGTTATACCTCTCTCCCTGTGGTATATACCTATCACTGCCCATTGTTATTGTAAACACAACCGAATTATGGTCACTATCGTCAAAGTGTCCATCTACCTCCAAATCTAATTCCCCAGTACCAAATCCAATATGGCTTCGTCCCTTCTTGGCCTGTCTACACACTGTGTCAGAAAACCTTCCTGCACACATTGAACAAAAATTGACCTATCTAAACTACCTGAACTATAGTATTCCCAGTCAATATTGGGGAAGTTAAAGTCCCCCATAACAACTACCATTTTACTCTCGCTCCTCTCGAGAATCATCTTTGCTGTCCTTTCCACTACA
>NW_025134833.1:0-1176 GCF_004010195.1 Chiloscyllium plagiosum
CCAGTATTCTAATCATCATGCTGAAGCACAAAACGGCTTAATATACAATCTTACAGAAATAATCCCGCGTTCGCGCCGCCACTGTATAGTCAGTTACTCAAAGTCTCTTTAGTCTGAGTTTCAGCGGGTCTTGTGTTGATTCGGCTGTCCAGACTTCTTCCTCAACTGGAGGGTCCACAGGCCCTTTGATCCGAGTGTAATGAGTCCAGCCTTTCTCCGCCATCCTTATTGCCGTTTCGGTGGTCAAAAGAGCCTGGTACGGCCCTTCCCAGTCCGGCTGCAATTTAGTCTCTGTCCATGATTTTACTGAGACCCAATCTCCTGGCCAGATGGGGTGAACAGCGAATTCAAGGGGCGGAGTCTGTGCCAATAGACCCTGTTTTCTGAGGAAAGATAAAGAGGAGGACAAGCCCAGTATATACTTCTTTAAAAACAGATCTTTAGTTTCGGGAATTGGCAATTCTCCATTCGTTCCCAGATAAGGTAATCCAAATAAGATTTCATAGTGGGATAGTCCCAAATCTTTCCTCCGCCAAGGGACAAGCCCAAAAGGCATCCTTTAAATCTATCACACTAAACCATCTGTAATCATGAGGGATCTTACTTAATAATGTATAGGGGTTTGGTACCACTGGATGCCTGATCTGTACTATTCGATTTAATGTTCTCAAATCCTGCACCGATCGATAAGTTCCATCAGATTTCTGCACTGGTCGAATTTGGAGACATACATGGCTCCAACAGTCCATCTCTAATCAGTCCCTCAATTACTGGCTGCAGTCCTCGTTTACCTTCTATGGAAATAGGGTATTATCGTTCACAGACAAAGTCCCCTTTCCATTTTAAATTTATTAAAAGTGGAGGGATCTGTAGTTTTCCACGATTCCCTTCTCTAGCCCATACAATAGGGTCTATCTCTCTCTCTGCATCCTCTGTCAACATTGCCAGTTGTACAACTAATTCCTTTTCCTGAATTCCAATCTCCAGTCCTAAAGGGATAATTAAGTCTCTCCCCAGTAAGTTACTTCCTATATCAGGGATATATAGCTGTTCCCCTGTGACTCTATCCTTAGGACCTTCTATCATCATTGGTTCAAATACCGGAACAGTAAATCCTTCCCCTTTTACCCCCGAAACAGTAACTGATTGTGTTGACATTTCTGCTTTCTTTGGTTT
>NW_025134834.1:0-1176 GCF_004010195.1 Chiloscyllium plagiosum
GCAGCAGGCAGGAACAATGTAAGAAATCACACTAAGTCCGTATGGGAGAACACGGGGAATAATTTATGATGTCTTTACAGGAATGGTATTGCTGATAGTCTTCATTAAATACAGGCACATGCGGATGGATGTGTAGTTATTGCTCTCATTCTTTTGGCTAGTCTTATGGATGGATGACGACTTGAGGATTTATTAACCAGGGCTTGTTGATAGTGTGTATCCCAGCATCCTTTTCAGTACCTGCCTTACCTTTGCCATATACACAATGGTCCTGTCACTGAGGTGATATTGTGGAGTTTAGCAGGACATTAATCCTTTTGACAGATCACCTTGGGCTTGTGTGAATCTGATTGCAATATCACTCAATGTCACACGGTGGCTCAGTGATGAGCACTGCTGCTTCACAGCGCCAGAGTCCCAGGTTCAATTCCTGCCTCGGTCAGTGGTCTGTGTGGAGCTTGCACATTCTCCCTGTGTCTGCGTGGGTTTCCTCCGGGTGCTCCGGTTTCCTCCCACTGTCACAAAGATGTGCAGGTTGGGTGAATTGGCCATGCTAAATTGCCCACCGTGTTAGGTGCATTAGTCAGAGGGGAATGGGTCTGGGTGGGTTGCGTGTCGGTGTGCACTTGTTGGTTTGAAGGGCCAGTTTCTACACTGTTGGGAATCTAATCTAATCTGATCTCCTGTGTCTCACTGGGGTCATTTTGACAGTTTAGGAGAGTGGTCCAGGAAATAGCTGATGAAATTCAACGTGAGCAAATGCAAGGTCTTGCAGTTATGGGAAAAAGAATACAGGCATGGACTAGTTTTTAAACAGTGAGAAAATTTATAAAGCCAAAGTACAGAGGGAACTGGGAGTGCTCGTCCAGGATTCTATGGGCATATCCTTAAAATTAGAGGGGGTCAATTTTGAACGGAAATGAGGAGGTATTTCTTCAGCCAGAGAGTGGTGACCTGTGAAATTTATGGTGACGGAGTGCAGTGGGGGCCAGGATGTTGAGTGTCTTCAAGGCAGAGATTGATAAATTCTTGATCAAGGAATTAACGGATATGGGGAGAGTGCAGGGAAGTGGAATGGAAACACCTATCAGACATGATTAAATGGTGGAGTGGACTCGATGGGCCAAATAACCTTGCTTCCAGCCCTATGTCTCATGGTCTTATAGACTCATGAGC
>NW_025134835.1:0-1176 GCF_004010195.1 Chiloscyllium plagiosum
GATAAATCGGCCAGCCAGACGTGAGTATTTTTTTCCCGTTTGGTTTTCCTGTCATTCAAGTCGTGGTTAACTAGACCCCTCGCTGCTCAGCATCTCATTGCAGGCCAAAAAGGATTGGTCCTCGTAAGAATACACTTTGAAAGAAAGGTGTGTGGGATCCCAGGGAATTGGTGACCGAGGGAGTTGGGGACGCTAACAAACAGGTTGGTACCTGTTAATAGATTCGGGGAGACTGAAAATACTGGGATAGTGAACCCCAGGGTGTTTGGGACTCGTACTAACAGGTTGGGGACCTGTGAATAGAAACGGGAACTATTAGAACAGAGCGCTCGGGGGACCCCAGGGTGTCAGGGACTCCCACTTACAGGTCGGGGACCTGAAATAGAGTCAAGACACAGACTTGGTCAGATTGTTGTCGTCAAAATGGATTCCCAAATTGTTCTGTGAAAAACGAAACAAAGAATTTTTGCGATATATCATGACAAAACTGTCTGGAATTTAGAATGTCGAAAATGTTTTGCAGAAATCATTACTCTTGTTGTTCATTGTCGTTTTGTTGATTACTGAAAGCTTTAGGTCGAGATTATCTTCTCTGTTTTATCTGTCCGGCTTACCTTGTCCTGCTTTCCTGCTTTGTATTGTTTGCCTGCTGTGGTTTTGTTCTGTTTGTTTTGGAGTTTCTTGTTCGTTCATGAAATATAGAAGGTGGTTGCTGCTTTTGTTAAAAGAAACGAAAGCTGGCCGGTGATACAATTCTCGCATACTTGGTTGAGCTGCTATGTGGCATAGCCAGGAATTCCAATACGAGAGAGAAAGAGAGAGAGAGAGAAAGAGAGAGAGTGAGAGACAGTGAGAGACAGAGAAAGAGGGAGAGAAACTCAGTCCTGATCCCCTGCGGCTTGTAGAAAATTTAAACCTTTGTGATTTGGATGCACATTTACTTGTTGGTGAATGTTTGTATTTTGATCCCTGGAGCTCGAGATCCGGGACTATTTCAAATTTGATTTGCATTTCGGGAATTTAACATGATTTCCTTTAAAGTCAAGCATTCGTCAGTGATTATGGAAGGAAATATGAACCCCTCTTCCTCTTACCGGCCATGACTGCCCTACTGTCAGTTTTTAACTAACCACTATTGTGCTTACATGACAGCCGATCTTATTTCATTTCAGATCA
>NW_025134836.1:0-1176 GCF_004010195.1 Chiloscyllium plagiosum
CGTCAGTCAGCACATTATAATCACCGTGAATTCTTCTCCATGCTCTGCCTACTCTCATCCTCGTTTGCACTCGAACGACACCTCAGGAGCCCATTCCCCTGCTGATCTCGTTTATCCGAAAACCACCAGCAAATTTTCCAGCAAGGACAATCATACCCCTCTGGTTCAAGTGATGTTCGTCCTGAAGGCGGAGATCCCACCTTCCACAGAATGATCCCCAATTATCCGTGTTCCTGAAGCATTCTCTGCTGCACCATCCCTTCAGTAACATTTTCAATTTATATGTGTCTCTATTCCTTCCCTCACGATCACGGTAAAAATCCAAAGATAACAACACTGTTTGTTCTAGCTCTGAGCTTCAAACCGAGCTCCCTGAAATTCTGCCTTACATTCATATCCCTCTTTCAACCTATGTCTTTCGTAGTTACAAGGAAACGATTTGGAGCTGGTCACTCTCACCCCTGAGGACCGCAAAGACACGATCTGAGACAACATGGACCATTGCACCAGACGCAACACACAAAGCATAAGTCTCGTTCCTCCCAAACAAACCTTCTCACTGGCCCGTTCACTATTGTGTCCCCAATTACTAAAACTCTCCTCCTTTCCCACCTTCCTTTCTATACAATAGGGGCAGACACTGTGCCAGAGCCCTGCGACTTATGACATACCACGGATAATTCGTCCCCAAACACTAACCAAAACGGTATACTTGCTTTTGTTTTCAGCGGAAAGACCACAGGAGATCCATGCACTGACTGTTTCCCGCCCTTTGAACAGTTACCCAGCTTTCTTCGTGGCTGTGAGAACGTTGGCTGTAGGGATCACGAACAAACTGAGGGCACAAATGTGGTAGAGTGGGCGATTCAAGAGGATGGATTGGAGGAAAATGTCGGTATAATGGAGGATAGCAGATGCCAGGAAACAAAGACTCTTTCCCGTTGCCTAAATCAAATGTCCCGTTGGCTGTGTTGCCTGTCTGAAGCCCGGTGTCAGGATATTCTTCTGGGTTGCAGGGGAACTTGGTTTGGGAGAGGAGCGATACCATTGTTGACATTAGTAGAAAGAGTAACGAGTTTCTGCTGATGGAATTTAGTTTGTGCTAAATTAGAAAACAGATACAAATCGGTATAACCTCGGGAGCCATAAATAAATCAGCACAAGGTCAGCAAGATT
>NW_025134837.1:0-1176 GCF_004010195.1 Chiloscyllium plagiosum
AGCCCACCCATCGTCCTTCACTATATAGTGAATGTGAAGGTAGCCTATTCATTAGCTGCTTCCTGGAAGATTGCAACTGTCAGGTACCTCTGACTTGGACTGGGTTTGGGGGCCCAGAAATAGGTTTGATTCATAAAACTTTCCAAAAGGCAGGTGATCCCATCCAACGTGTGATTCGCTGACCAATTTGCTGAATTCATGACACATGGAGTGAGTCAACTAAGGGAAAATCCTTCTTTTTGATGGAAAGAGTATTTCCCACAATACACTGCTGAACAAGCATCTGCATTTAACTAACTAATCCTGCAGAGTAAATTAGTTTTACTACCATTTTAATTTCACTGCTTTGTTCATTCAGTTTATTTCTACTTCTATTTAGTGTACTTACATTTTTCGCTCTCTTAACTCTATACAGGGCAAAGGAGTAAAGAAGTAACTTTTGAACAGAACCACAGGTTGGAAATTCAAAGAAAAATGAAAACCAATTTTTTAAAAATCTCCATGATTTTTCTCCAGGATTGTTTCAATTCTTTTAGGAGAATCATTTTTAGTTCCAGGGCAATGCTGGAGGATTGATGTTCTGCACAAATTTGGATTTTTAAAGTGAAAATCTAGAAAAATGAAAGGAAATATTATCAAAAACTAAGTGCTTACCCCTCTGAGTCATGCTTGTTGGAGATGCATGATAGGATAACATGGTATTCCATTGTATTATTGTAAGATCGTCTTGGTGTCTGTCAGCTAGCAAGATTAATTGGTTGACCAGCCATTATGCGGAAAGGTCAAAGAGAGTGGCTCATTCTGGTAATTGGAAGAGAACAGGACAGACAATACGTCTTCAGATTTGCAGTTGGGTGGACAGGTTTCGGAGTTATAGGTTTGAGGGAGGGTTCTTTGATAACCAAAGAAACCTACTCGAGGAAACATGGACAACAGTCCTGATCCTCTGACTCGCCAGGGTGCATTTTTCCGCTCGAGCAGGCTGCTACTATCTCTGCTTTGCTATTGGATTTATCAAGAATTAGGAAAGCGCACTTGCAGCCATGAAATCAGGTTTTCCGTCTCATTGAGGAAGCATAATTTAGTTATTATAGTGGAGTATTCCATTTTACAGGTTTGCTACACTGCACAATGATGCAAAACAGTGTGTATGCTGAGGGTTGGGTTACACCATTG
>NW_025134838.1:0-1176 GCF_004010195.1 Chiloscyllium plagiosum
ATTATGCGTATACAGACAGCACGTGACTGCAGCGTTTCAAGACGGCAGCTCGCTACAAAATCCTTAAAACATACTACGAATGGGCAATAAATACTGGCAAGCCAGCGATGCCCACATCTCACAAATTGAAAAAAACGTTTTAGCACTCTAAACATAGAATCCCGACAGAATGGCAGCAGGGTATTGGAACCATCGAGTCTCTGAAGGAAAACACACACAAACTATCCCTGCATCTCCTTCTCTGGCTAATTCAGCTACACGTTTGGATTGTTGGAGGATTCCAGAACACTTGCAGGAAACTGACGCAGACGCAGGGAAAATGTTCAGACTGACACCAGAAGCTGAAACAGAACCTGGGTGTTTGCTGCTGTTTGGCAGCAGTCCGAACAACTGAGCCACAATGCCATCATCTGTGGGATGCTTCCTGGAAATTCATGATTTGGTATTCCACTAACTCATAAATTACTCATTTCTTGGTGCTGCAAAATTACAAGAGATCTCATCAGAGTACGCATTTGTCACTCTCACTGGAGCAGGTGATAACCTGGTCTTCTTATGGACTCGGAATCATCAACACTTACCATTTATATTTGTGTCATCTGTAAACGTATCAGGATTTTGTTCCAACGTTGTCATGTACCTCTGCTCTTACACTATTCCCTTTCAGATGTTGGAGACTTTACCAATTTGTGTTTTCTTCCCTATTAAAACTTTTGGCAATCCTGTATGGGAGTGGCTCGCAATGCTGACACCTTCCTCTAATTGTCCAGAACAATGTGGCCATGAGCCATTTACTTGACAAACTGCAGTGCATCTGATATAGATATAGGAGTTACATTTACAATAAGGTAAAGTGAAGTTAAATAATTGCGATTATAATATATCTGCCCAGTAAATGCAGCAAAAGCAGCATTCGATTCTACTGCTTCATTCATCAAAAATTGCCTTGAGGAATAAAGCTTTGATTACAATGCCGGAGGAACATCGTCTGAAATCGTTGGATGCTGCAAATGAAATTGAAATGCAGATTCTCAGCTGCTCACAGTGTTCTCCTGGGAAGGAGGACATATCTGCTTTCATTGAGCAGCATCGCGTGAAGTGTAATTGGATGTCGCAATTATTTGTACTTGCGACTAGATGGCAGTGTGAACCTGGGATAAATATTGACGACGTCGG
>NW_025134839.1:0-1176 GCF_004010195.1 Chiloscyllium plagiosum
GATTTGGTTAAGGGGATCTGGTAGACACCGGGCTTTCCAGAGATTTTCCATAAGGTATTGCAAAATAAAAGTTCTTACACAAGACAAAAGCTCGTAGGATGATGGATAATGTATTAACATGGGATGATTTGTGAGCACATAGAAATTGGAGAGTCAGGATTAATGAATCTTCATGATAAAGGTGTATCTGCTGGAGGACCACAGCTATCAGACCGATGGCATCAGTTATTTACAATCTATACTGACAGCCTGAAAGAGGGCGCTGAGTGCAATATACATCCGAGTTTATGGTTGACATTGAGAACCAAAAGACAGGCTGTTATTTAATGGAGAAGACTTCCAGAAAAGGAGCAGTACAAAGCCTGTGTATGAAACATAAAATCAGCATGCTGATGCAGCAAGTAACTTGGTTGGTACATTAGGCGATTTCCTGGGATGAAAGGGTTGAGTTATTGAAAATCTCTAAAATGGTGAGTCGATCATTCTTTGGGGTTTAAATGAATGAGGAGTGATACTGCAGAAAAATACAAGACACAGAAGGGGTTGGAGAAGGTAGATGTTTCCATTCTTGGGCAAAGTGTTGAACTCGAGGATATAGATACCGAATAAGGAACATCGATTTCAATCTGAGATGCAAAGCCATGGCTTCTCTCCGAAGGTAGTGAATGTCTGGAATTCCCTACCCCAGAGAGGTGTGGAGGGATACAAAGAGTCGGCAAGAAAATGGAGTTGAGCCCTGGAGTTAATCAGCCATGTTCTTATTAAATGACAGAGTTAGCTTGAGGGGCCGATTGACCTACTCCTGTTCCTATTTATTAATTTCACATGTCATGCTTTTGGAAAGTAACGGGTTATTTTGCTGGAAATCGTGTTATACAATCGTGTTGCATTCAGGGAGAGCAGAGGATTTGTTGCTTTAACCCTGGGTGGGGTATGTGGCTGTATTCCGAGCGGATCTGGGCCTGCAACATGATCCACATCTGGAGCAGACGTTACAGAGAGGGGAAGCCTGAAAACAGGGATTGAGAGGTGGGGATGGTGGTCACTTCTTGATCCAGCCTGGATTTACCAAGTACATTTTCCAAACTACACCGAACCATCCGAGTAGCCTCAATCTGCCCTTGTTTAGCATGTCCGAGGGCTAAATGGAACATCAGAACACAGGGCTGAGGGACA
>NW_025134840.1:0-1176 GCF_004010195.1 Chiloscyllium plagiosum
CCCTATCACTGAGCCACCGTGCTGTCCCTATCAATGAGCCACCGTGCTGCCCTATCAATGAGCCACCGCGCTGCCTTATCGCTCAGCCACCGTGCTGCCCTATGACTGAGGCACCGCGCTGTCCCTATGACTGAACCACCGTGCTGCCCTATCGCTGAGCCACCGTGCTGCCCTATCGCTGAGCCACCACGCTGTCCCTATGACTGAGCCACCGCGCGACTCTATGACTGAGCCACCGCGCTGCCCTATGGCTGAGCCACCGTGCTGCCCTATGGCTGAGACACCGCGCTGCCCAATGCCTGAGCCACCGCGCTGCCCAATCACTGAGCCACCGTGCTGTCCCTATGACTGAGACACCACGCTGCCCTATCGCTGAGCCACCGTGCTGCCCCTGTGGCTGAGCCACTGTGCTGTTCCTATGGCTGAGCCACCGGGCTCCGCTATGGCTGAGCCACCGTGCTCCCCTATCACTGAGCCACCGTGCTGTCCCTATGCCTGAGGCACCGCGCTGCCCTATCGCTGAGCCACCGTGCTGCCCCTATAGCTGAGCCACCGTGCTGTCCCTATCACTGAGCCACCGCAATGCCCTATGACTGAGGCACCGCGCTCCCCTATGCCTGAGGCACGCGCTGCCCTATCGCTGAGCCACCGTGCTGCCCCTATCGCTGAGCCACCGTGCTGTCCCTATGACTGAGCCACCGCGCTGCCCTATCGCTGAGCCACCGTGCTGCCCCTATGACTGAGGCACCGCGCTCCCCTATGCCTGAGGCACGCGCTGCCCGATCGCTGAGCCACCGTGCTGCCCCTATGACTGAGCCACCGTGCTGTCCCTATGACTGAGCCACCGCGCTGCCCTATGACTGAGCCACTGTCCTGTCCCTCTGACTGAGCCACCATGCTGCCCTATCACTGAGCCACCGTGCTGCCCTATCACTGAGCCACCGTGCTGTCCCTATCACTGAGTCACCGTGCTGTCCCTATCACTGAGTCACCGTCCTGTCCCTATCACTGAGCCACCATGCTGTCCCTATCACTGAGCCACTGCGCTGTCCCTATCACTGAGCCACCGTGCTGTCCTATCACTGAGCCACCGTGCTGTCCCTATCACTGAGACACAGCGCTGCCCTATCACTGAGCCACTGCGCTGTCCCTATCACTGAGCCACCGTGGTGTTCC
>NW_025134841.1:0-1176 GCF_004010195.1 Chiloscyllium plagiosum
CCAATCCACCCTAACCTGCACATCCCTGGGCTCTCTGGGACAATTTAGCATGGCCAATCCACATTAACCTGCCATCTCTGGGCACTCTGGGACAGTTTAGCATGGCCAATCCACCCTAACCTGCACATCCCTGGGCACTCCCGGACAATTTAGCATGGCCAATCCACCCTAACCTGCACATCCCTGAACAGTATGGGAAAATTTAAAATGGCCAATCCACCCTAACCTACACATCCCTGGGCACTACGGGACAATTTAGTATGGCCAATCCCCCCGAAGCTACACATCCCTGGACACTACTGGACAATTTAATATGGTCTATCCCACCTAACCAACACATCCCTGGGCACTGCAGGGCAATTTAGCTTGGCCAATCCACCCTAACCTGCACATCTCTGGGCACGGGACAATTTAGCATGGCCAATCCACCCTAACCTGTACATCCCTGGCCACCACGGGGCAATTTAGCAAGGCCTATCCACCCTAACCTGAACATCCCTGGATATGACGGGACAATTTAGCACGGCCAATCCACCCTAACCTGCACATCACTGGATACTACGGGACAATTTAGCACGGCCAATCCCCCCTAACCAACACATCCCTGGGCACGATGGGAAGATTTAGCATGGCCAATCCACCTTAACCTGCCCATCCCTGAGCACGACGGGACAATTTAGCACGGCCAATCCACCCTAACCTGCACATCCCTGGGCTCTATGGGACAATTTAGCATGGCCATTCCACTCTAACCTGCACATCCCTGGGCTGTATGCGACAATTTAGCATGGCCAATCCACCCAAACCTGTACCTCACTGAACACTGCGGGACAATTTAGCATGGCCAATCCACCTTTACCTGCCCATCTCTGGGCACTATGGGACAGTTTAGCATGGCCAATCCACCCTAACCTGCACATCCGTGGACACTATGGGACAATTTGGCATGGCCAATCCACCCTAACCTGCACAACCCTGGACACTATGGGACAATTTAGCATGGCCAATCCACCCTAACCTGCATAGCCTGGGACACTACTGGACAGTTTAGCATGGCCAATCCACCCGAACCTACACATCCCTGGGCACTATGGGACAATTTATCATGGCCAATCCACCCTAACCTGCACATCCCTGGGCACGAGGGGACAATTTAGCATGGCCAACCCACCATAA
>NW_025134842.1:0-1176 GCF_004010195.1 Chiloscyllium plagiosum
CAATCCTGACAAGTGTGGAATCAGGCCATTTGGTCCATTGAGTCGTCAACAACCTCCAAGGAGCACCCCACCCTAAAATGCCCATGTCTAATCCACCGAGCCTGCACATCCCAAGGTACCATATGCACTCTAGCATATGGTCAATCCACCTAACCTGCATATCATTGAACATCGGGAGGAAACCAGAGCACCCAGAAGAAACCTGTGCAGACCCAGGGGAATGTGTAAACTCCACAGAAAGAGCAGCCCGAGGCTGGAATCAAACCCGGGTCGCTGGCACTGTGAGGCAGCAGTGCTAACCACTGAGACACCGTGTCGCCACAAGCGATTTGGAGATGAGGGTTGATGGAAAAATCTCTAAACTTGCCGATGATGCCAAACTAGGGAGAACAGGGATTTGTGAAGATGATGGTTGACAGCAACTGGTTAATGATCGACAGAAATCGTGTTGATCTGTTAAAAAAATTCCAATCACTGACCTGTTTCCCTTGAACTCTGCTGAAAGTAATGCTCACATTTCCACTCAGATTTTGGATTCCTCTGTTCCCTTTCGTCACAGTTACCACTCTTGAATAAAACTCACTGGGCTGTAGATTCTTCGACACATTGCTTCCATCATCCACTAGCTCTGGACCGATGACGGAGTCCAAATTACTGTAGGAGATAAAGGCGAGTGTAGCTTCCAGGACAGAAAAGATAAGGAAGAAAGTCAGATCACTCAGCCACTCTAAGTATGAGGAGATCATGCAGAGTGTTATTACGGAACTGAGGGTTATTGGGGGGGAGAGACTAGACAGGCAAAAGGACAACCAGGATCTCATTGAATGGTGGAGCAGATTCAAAGAGCCGAATGGCCTACTCCTATCGCTGTGTTATAATCTAAACCTCAGCTGCTGTACTTGCTGGCCTATTTTCACTTCAGCTCTGAGCAACATTTCAATCTTCAACCCCAGCCTTACACTCATGTCCTTCTCACCTCTGTAATCCCAGAAGATATTGGAGCAAAATGAGGCCATTCAGCCCGTTGAGTCTGCTCCACCATTCGATCATGGCTGGTAGGTTTCTCAGCCTCATTCTCCTACCTTCTCCCTTTACTAATCAAGAACCTGTCTCTGTCCATCATAAATACATTTGCCTTCTGGAGCAATGGGTTCCACAGATTCACCATCCTCTGGC
>NW_025134843.1:0-1176 GCF_004010195.1 Chiloscyllium plagiosum
GAGGAAGCACCTTATGAGGTATTGAGGGAGCACATTCTGAGGTATTCTGGAAGCACTTTCTGAGGAATTGAGGGAGCACTATCTGAGGTATTGAGGGAGCACTTTCTGAGGTATTGAGGAAGCACTTTGTGAGTTACTGAGGGAGCGCTTTCTGAGGTATTGAGGGAGCACTTTCAGATGTATTGAGGGAGAACGATCTGTGGTGTTGAAGGAGCACTATCTGAGGTATTGAGTGAGAACTTTCTGTGGTATTGAGCGAGCACTTTCAGAGGTTTGAGGGAGAACTATCTGTGGTATTTATGGAGAACTATCTTAGTTATTGAGGGAGCACTCTCTGAGGTATTGATGGATCACTTTCTGAGGTACTGAGTGAGAACTATCTGAGTTACTGAGGGAGAACTATCTGAGGTACTGAGGGAGAACTCTCTGAGGTGCTGAGGGAGCAGTTTCTGAGGTATTGAGGGAGCACTTTCTGACGTATTGAGGAAGCACTTTCTGAGGTATTGAGGGAGCACTATCTGAGGTATTGAGGAAGCAAATTTCTGAGAAATTGGGGGAGCACTATCTGAGGTACAGAGGGAGCAAGTTCTGAGGTATTGACGAAGCACACTCTAAGGTACTGAGGGAGAATTATCTGAGGTTTTGATGGAGCACTTTCTGAGGTATTGGGTATGGAGGGAGCACTATCTGAGGTACGGAGGGAGAACTATCTGAGGTTTTGAGGAGCACTATCTGAGGTATTGAGGGAGCACTCTCTGAGGTATTGAGGTAGCACTTTCTGTGGTACTGAGGGGACAGTTTCTGAGGTATTGAGGGAGCACTATCTGACGTACTGGGGAAGCACTATCAGAGGTACTGATGAGAACTATCTGAGGTATTGATGGAGCACTTTCTGAGGTATTGATGGAACACTCTCTGAGGTATTGAGCGAGCACTTTCGAGGTATTGAGGGAGAACTACCTGAAGAATTTAGGGAGCACTATCTGAGGTACTGAGGGAACACTTTCTGAGGTACTGAGGGAGAACTATCTGAGGTACTGAGGGAACAAGTTCTGAGATATTGAGGAAGCACTCTCTGAGGTACTGATGGAGAACTATCTGAGGTACAGAGGGAGATCTATCTGAGGTACTGAGGGAGCACATTCTGAGGTATAAAGGGAGCACTATCTGAGGCAT
>NW_025134844.1:0-1176 GCF_004010195.1 Chiloscyllium plagiosum
ATACCCACACCGCCCTCTGTGTAATAAAGCTGCCTCTTAGTCCCTTTTAAATCTACCCTCTTTCTCCTCAAATCTATTTCCACTATGTTTGGATTTCCCTACCCTTTGGAAAAGACCTTGGCTATTCACCCAATCCATATATAAGTTTCTATAATGTCACTCCTTAACATCCTACACTCCATCTGATGCTGACTTCAAGAATAAGCGTTTAAAGATCAGCACTGCAAAATAGAAACAATATTAAAAATGACAGGTAACAACACCCAGCCCAAACGTCCTACTGTGATTTGTTTTTCTGCATATTACAATATTAAGGCAACATGAAACGCTTTCTAGTGCCAATAAGAAGTCAAGTACCTGAATTCCTTTATCTAAAGGGGGTGATGACGACGACAGTGAAAATGTATCTGTGGCCAGATCTACCACATGGTCAACATTCTCCCTCCTGGCCTCGGCATAACTTTGTGCGGTTGTGTCTTTTTTATCTTGCATTCAATGGAGAGAACCCCTTTCCCCCATTCACACCTTAAATTCGATCAGTTATACAGAATATTTTCGTTCACCACTGCTAAAAGCCCGTTTTTCTTTTGCCACACCCTATTTCCCTGCGACCCAACCTCCACATCTGGCAAGGGATTAAAAGACCATTTTGCAATTGTATTCAGTTTTGAAGAATTGTCACACTGGACTGGATACGCAAACTCTGTTTCTCTGTCTCTGCAGATGTTGACAGACCTGCTGAGTGTCTATAGAAATGAATAGGCGCAGAACAATATTTTAATTAAATAAATAATTATGGATACTGGAAGTAAAAATAAAAAACGTTTGTACAAGGTTCACTGGAACTGAAAGTTTAACTCTGCATTCACTCCAGAAAATTCTGCAACATCTTTAAAATTTCTTCAGCAATTTCTGCTTAAGAACAATTTCCAACGACAATTGTCAAAGATGCCCAAACATCCTCTCCAACATGGAGCGCCTTACACTGGGAACTGAACAGTAACGCATGGTGACAAGATCCTTGACTCTGAAACTGCATAAGGCTGGTATCACTGATACTGCGGAGCTCTGAATCATGGTCAGGGAGAAAAACAGAAGGAAACACATTCACTTCAAATACAGAAGATGGCATTACTGAAAGATAAAGATTCAGGTTAGTACCTTAAATGGATATTG
>NW_025134845.1:0-1176 GCF_004010195.1 Chiloscyllium plagiosum
GTTTTGCAAATAATATTTCCCTCTTAGCCGTTCGAGTAAGTGTAGTGTTTAGAGCTGTGCTAAGAGCCGTAATCCTTTGCAATTTAATAAGAGAAGGTCTATCAGTGTATGCTGTTTCAGCTGCTTTTAAGCGGGCTTCAAGCAGACGCTGTTGTTCTCCCTTCAATTTCTTCTGGGTCGCTGAGTAGGAGATGATCAAACCTCGCGTGTAAGCTTTGATGGTCTCCCACATCATTGATGGGTTGTTAACTGTACCTGAATTAATTTCTAAAAAAGTTTTAAATTCTTTTACAAATTTACTATCTTTCATTAGGAAGGGGTCCATACGCCAATGCCGAGGGGATGTCCCATTGTTCCTCACCTTAGTTTCCATATATACAGCAGCGTGGTCGGAAATTGCTACATTACCTATTTTACAGGATGATATAGAATTTTAAAAAATCGAGGGGGCAAAAAATATATCAATTCTGGTATGACATTTATGTGGATTGGAGTAGAAAGAAAAATCTCTGCCCTGTGGATGAAGACATCTCCATACATCTACTAATCCTAATTCTTTGTTCAGATCCATCAATTGTCTAGATCTGGGAGATACTCCTGCAGTACTCTTGGGAATCCTATCTATTTCCGGATCCATAATACAATTAAAGTCTCCCCCTATAATTGTATGACGGGTACCAAAAGCCATCAAATTTGAAAAGGCTTCCGTTATAAATTTAAAGGGGTGTGCCGGAGGACAGTACAAATTTAAAATCCCATATTCCTCTCCATTTATGAGGGCTTTAATCAAAATATATCGTCCAGATTCATCTTTTATCTGCTTTAGGAATTTGAAAGGGAAATTCTTCCGAACAAGAATAACAACTCCCCTGCTTTTTGAGCTAAAAGAAGAAATAAAGGCCTGATCAAATCCACCCTGTCGTAATTTCAAGGGTTCTTTATCCGACAGGTGTGTCTCCTGTTGGAGAGCTATATCAACTCTTTCCTTCTTAAGATTTGATAATATTTTCTTCCTTTTGAGTGGCGAATTACTCCCCCTGATATTCCAGGTGCACCACTTAACCGACTGATCAACCATAATCATCTGGGCAAATCCGAGACCCCTCGGGAGGGGGAACCCTATCCAGAACATCCCGAGCATAGAGCAGATAAAATTTACAAAAATAAAGCCTCTCT
>NW_025134846.1:0-1176 GCF_004010195.1 Chiloscyllium plagiosum
TAATTAAAATGGAGTTTGTTCACTGACTGTGGCTGGTTTGGTTGGCAGCTTAAACACGTGAAGGAACACTAAAAGCACAGCTGTAAATTTAAGTTCATTAACTTAGTCATGTGGAAACATTGGTGCTTTTGCTAACTTTATGTCGTATCCGTTGAGACGTTCTGCTAAACTGTTTCTATCGTTACAGTAAGACACAAGCAGCTAATTGCCTGTTGAGGGAGTTCCTGCTGTAATTTCTGTCCGACCGTGAATCCAAATTTGTGTTGGGTGCACTGAGCTTGGCACGGCCACCCGCTGTGACGTTTTGTGAGCATGTACAGATATTTTTTCGACGACATATATGGTTCTTATTACCCACTCCTCGCAGCTGTTGGTGTTCCTGGTAAATGTGTGTTGGAAATAGTTTGAGACAGAGTTATTGTCCCACTGAGTTTCTCCGGGATTTCTGTTTCTCACTTCAGCTTTCCAGCAGGGCAGAGTTTTTGCATTCCTGGTAAATGTGGGTTGGAAATAGTTTGAGACAGAGTTATTGTTTTGAGTCCAGGATGACTCTCCTTCCAAATCCCACTGAGTTTCTCCGGGATTTCTGTTTCTCACTTCAGCTTTACAGCAGGGCAGAGTTTCTGCATTTATTTTGCACCTCGCTCGACATTATTCGATAATGTTTACATTTGTTGGTGAAAAATGTCATGGTTTGTTAAAGGTTTTCACCTTGCGCTCATCAGGACCATTTGCAAGAATCCCAATTTAGGGCAAAGCCACCATGTAGACTTCACAAGAGCATGTAGTATAGATGTTGGTGTTCTCCTTGAATTGGTATTCTTGACAATGGACTTGATGACAAGACAAAAACCTTCAACAAGCTGTATTCTATTTTCAGCAAGTCATAGACTTGGAAAGATCAATGATCGAGGGAGAGGAGGGGGTGGGTTGGGGTGAAGATTTAAGGTGAAGTGCAGGAGATTTGGGAAGGGATGTGAGGAAAGATTTTCTTTTCACCCAAGATGGTGAGGGAATCTGCAACCCACTATCTGTAAGGGGGGCAGAGGCAGGAGCTCTCATAATGTTGAAGACTATAGAGATGTACACTTGCAATGCCAAAGTATTAAAGCGTATGGACCAAGTAGTGGAACATCGGATCATAACAGTTAGCTGACAGTTTTTGACCAACACAGA
>NW_025134847.1:0-1176 GCF_004010195.1 Chiloscyllium plagiosum
TGAAATTACTGCCCGCAGCATGGAATAATGGACGCAACGTTCTCTAATGTGAGATCCTCAGAGGAACAGTGGATACTGGCATTCAATTTACATAAGGTCTTCCGGCTCAGGAGGGCGACTGGGCAAGAGTATGAAATAATGGCAGCATCAGTCGCAGTGGAAGGGCCAATACTGGAGTTAATGGATTAGGAGAGTGGGCCTGTTATGGGTATTCTCAAAAACCGCATAGTGCAGAGGGTCTTGCAACTCAGGTAATTTTCCAAGTCGGAAGCCGCAGACGGTTGGACA
The DNA here is from genome assembly GCF_004010195.1 of Chiloscyllium plagiosum. NCBI lineage: Eukaryota > Metazoa > Chordata > Chondrichthyes > Orectolobiformes > Hemiscylliidae > Chiloscyllium > Chiloscyllium plagiosum. The sequence continues at coordinate 289 of NW_025134847.1, forward strand.
AACCCAGTATCCAACACAAAAGAAATGACCAGCTCCCCACCACCTCCACATCCATCATCGGAATTTCAGACGGGGCGTTTGAGAGACATATTGAGATCGCCTGTGAAAACTCCCTCTCACGATAGCCCTAGTTAGTTTCTGGAGGACGGGGGAAGGGATCAGCCAAAGTGTGGGCAGCCTGTTGAAGCTCCCTCTGTTGTTGGTGGACTGCTGTCGTGCCTGAGGGGAGAGAGAGAGGGTCGATGGGCCTGGGCGATATTGCCTGGATCAGCACTGTGCCACTCAGTGTTCCAATTTCACACTGTTCCAGCACTGCCTTCGTTGAATTGCCCTAGTTTGCTGTACTGGCCTGGTGGTGTCCCTGTGGTTGTCGGGTTGTGCGAGCCAGTCGAATGCTCCCGTCGGTTTTGGTGTAGTGAACAGCCCTACCCCGTCCAAGTTATTAAGTACAATTAAAGTGTCCGTCCTGCTCGTCGTTCGATTCTGCAACGTGAAAACGTGAGCATATGTAAGGTCTGCAAGGCAAGCTTTTCGTTCTCTGCTAATGGAATGTCGGACGAGGAGTCACAGACCTCCATGAAGCGGACAATGACATCGAGCAAATGCTTGGCTGCTCTGCAGACACTGGATAACAGCACAAAATCGGCGTGCCGCCTTGCACTGGCCTTTATTGAATCCTTCACGGTGCTGTCCAGCCATTTTTTCCCAGTCTGAAGCGGTGTCCCAGGATTGGATGGGGATGTCAATAACAGGGCTAATGGTCACCCAGTGGGTCATATGCGCAAGCTGTAATACGGTCTGCACATCTTGGGACCGACAGTTGAAAATGCAGGAAATTTCGAGGACCCAATTGTAGAACGGGAGCTGTCACTTCAACGGGTCTGGGGA